>NW_015165329.1:45068-55058 GCF_001447785.1 Gekko japonicus
CAGATCTGAATCCAATGTGCCCTGTAAGCCGTGGAGTCCTGAGAGCAAAAATCCTACTTTGTGAGCTACTGGCATTAAAGCTGTGAGCGAGCCCTTTGGCTACTGCATAAATTAGTTTGCTCTGGAGCCATCCTTCTTGAGCGAAGACAAAAATGTGTGAGCCAGAGGCTAAAAAACTGGGAGCTAGCTCACACTAACCCCGCTCAGAGGGGACACTGGACCAATGTTCCCTCTAAGCTGTGGAGTCTTGTGAGCAGAAATTCTACTTTGAGCTGCTGGCATTAAAGTTGGTAGCCAGCGATTTGGCTACTGCATAAATTAGTTTGCTCTGGAGCCATCCTCCTGAGCTAAGACAAAAATGTGTGAGCCAGAGGCTGAAAAACTGTGAGCTAGCTCACACTGACTCAGCTTAGAGGGAACACTGGACAATGGACCTGATCAGGTTAAAAATGTAGAGACCATTCACTAGTTATCCTATGCTCGTTGACATCCATTGCCCTGACATGGATAACCCAGGCTAGGTAGATCTCATCAGATCTTGGAAGCTAAACAGCATCGGCCCTGGCTAGTATTTGGCTGGGAGACCTCCAAGGAATATTGGAATTGTTATATTGGAAGTACTTAAGACTCACCCATATAATTGTGTAGATGTCCAAAGAAGGCTGTGGCAATGTGAAGCATTTTGAATTCTTTGCCTTAAGACCTACCACCCTTATGGTCTTCACCAGTCATTGGAACTTAGTTGTTACTTACAGGGCTCTTTTTGTAGAAAAAGCCCAGCAGAAACTCATTAGCATAATAGACCACACCCAACAGCAGATACTCATTAGCATATTAGGCCACACCCTTGACAGCACAGCACATTAGCATATTAGGCCACACCCCCATGTTACCAGAAGTGTGGTCATGCAGCCACACCCACCTTTTGCTTCTTATTCTGTTTACCTTGTTGTCAAAACCCAGAGGGGTTTTTTTGTAGCAGGAACTCCTTTGCATGTTAGGCCACACACCCCTAATGTAGCCAATCCTAATGAGTCTCTGCTGTTGGGTGTGGCCTATTATGCTAATGAGTTCCTGCTGGGTGTGGCCAACTTGGAAGCCAGCCGGAACTCCGTTCCTGTGCGTTCCTGCCCAAAAATAGCCCTGCTCCAAGGAATATTGGAATTGTCATATTGGAAGTACTTAGGACTCACCCATATAATTGTGTAGATGTCCAAAGAAGGCTGTGGCAATGTGAAGCATTCTGAATTCTTTGCCTTAAGACCTACCACCCTTATGGTCTTCACCAGTCATTGGAACTTAGTTGCTGCTTATGAGTAGAATTCTGCTTTAGACCTTTAGTCTCCTGTAACTTTAAGAACCTGATTGCTATGATGCCAAACAGATGTGAGCTTAGTATATGTAGTTTGTACAAGCTGATCATACTTTGAGGCTTGCCGACTATGTAAAAGCATGTTCCACTGCTGATCGGTTGCCCAGGTTGTGACTCTTTTCATGTAAATACTGGTACGTGATATGACCTTTTAATGTTAGCATGTTTATGAATATTCCTTTAAATAAGTAGTGGTATTATGAGAGCATTGTCCTTTTTCTCTTTTATTGTAGGATATTTCCCCTACATATACTAATTTGAAGGCTTCTTTGTAATACTGAGCACTAGATGAAGGTAAACTTTGTCTTTTAATATTTAGATATGGTTATAACTATGATATATAGGAGATAACTGTTCGGATTAATTATTATTGTAGTTTAATGAAGCTTAATGAAGAAGAACTGTTGAAACGAAGATTGGAATCCGGAGTCTTTCTCCTTGTGTCCTCTGTGCCGGCTTCTCCTGTGCAGTCTGTGTTATTTCATATGATTTTGTAACACATATCTATGTATTTGTGTATTATTTGGTACTTATTAATTCTTGTTATAATGTGTTGGTATTGTGTCAAGTGAAAAAAAAAAGCCCTGCTAACACGTATATAAATGTACCATTTGGGTGCCCATGACTGCGTTATTATACAGTGTGTGGGTTTTTTTTGTTTAAGGCCTCCAAGGAATACCAGGGCTGTGATGCGGAGGCAGGCAATGGCCAACCACCTCCGAACATCTCTTCCCTTGAAATCCCCATGTTGTAGTCATAAGTCAGCTGTCACTTGACGGCACTTTCCACCACCAGTTAGCATCTGTAACGGGTGGAAGGTTCCAGGTGTATCTTCTGCACAATCCATTGGCCAAGTTAGCTGACGGAGCGCTATCACGAGCCAAGTTCATGTCAGCCCCATCTCCCCTTCCCATAAGGCTGCCAGCCTCCTTTAAATTCAAAGAGCCCAACAGACTTCATTCCCAACACTTGGATCTCTTATCTGTGACTGGAGAACATGCCGAGACACGCCAGTGCGGCAGGATGCAATAAAATCTCTTTATTAATTCGCACCACAAAATGTGAAGCACCCAGATAACGTGTGTCACATTGAGCAACATCTGACCTATTTCTCCTCTTCCAGAAACCCAGGTTTTCTCATACATTGATTCCTTTGATGAAACTTACTACCAATCCATTCTCTAGAATTCTAAATTGGAGCCAGTTTGGTGTAGTGGTTAAGTGCGCGGACTCTAATCTGGGAGAACCGGGTTTGATTCCCCACTCCTCCACTTGCACCTGGCTGGATGACCTTGGGCAAGCTGTAGTTCTGATAAGAGCTGTTCTTGAAAAAGAGCAGTTTCAGCCCCACCTACCTCACAGGGTTTCTGTTGTGGGGAGAGGAAGGAAAAGGAGTTGGTAAGCCGCTCTGAGACACCTTTGGGTAGTGAAGGGCGGGGTATAAATCCAGTCTCTTCTCTTCTTCTTCTAAACTTGGTCGACCGGACCATAGTGAAACAGTAATGATGCTGTTGGAGACGTCAATGTGGTCTTCGTCCATCTGACACCACTTTGCCCTGAGTCCAGTTATGGTTCTTTAGGGCCCCCAAAGTCAGCCTTTTCATATATTTCTTTAACAGCCCCTCTATATGGTCTCTTCTCTTAACTGACCCAAACGTCAGTGGTATGATCTGACATCGCCTTTATCAAAGAATCATAGAATGTTAGAGTTGGAAGGGACCTTGCAGGTCATCTAGTCTTGCACTCTGCAGGAGCATTTTGTATTCGAGACCCGAGTGTGCCGCATGACGGAGTGAGCTCCCGTCTCTAGTTCCAGCTCCTGCCAACCTAGCAGTTCGAAAGCAAGAAATTGCAAGTAGAAAAGTAGGTGCCACCTCAGTGGGAAGGTAACAGCATTCCGTGCGCCTTGGTGTTTAGTCATGCCGGCCACATGACCACGGAAACGTCTTCGGACAGTGCTGGCTCTTCAGCTTTGAAACGGATATGAGCACCGCAACCCTAGAGTCGGACTCGACTGGCTTTCGAGCAAGGGAACCTTTACCTTTACTTAACCATGACTCTATAAAGAGTCAATAAAGAGATGTGTGCAAAATCATTTACTGTAGTAATTTTGTAGAAAACTCTCTTCTATTACCGCTCACACGCAACAAATTGGGTTCTGTTATTAGAGAGCTAGCATGGGATGTTTCCTTCAAGAGCTGATAAGCAGAAATTTATAGAAGAAGAAGAGGAGGAGGAGGAGGAGGAGGAGGAGACTGGATTTATACCCCGCGCTTCACTACCCAAAGGTGTCTCAGAGCAGCTTACAATCCCCTTCCCTTCCTCTCCCCACAACAGGCACCCTTTGAAGCAGGTGGGGCTGAGAGAGCACTGCAAGAACTGCTCTTGACAGAACAGCTCTGAGAGAACTTGTGACTGACCCAAGGCCACCCAGCTGGCTGCATGTGGAGGAGTGGGGGAATCAAGCCCAGTTCTCCAGATTAGAGTCCACTGCTCTTAGCCACTAACCATACTGGAGAGAGGCCAGGCAGCCTACAGATCCGTCACACCGGACTCCACCCCCTCTGTGCTGCAGGGCATCTCAGGATGTATTCGCTCGCTCAGCCTGCCTTCCCCTGTCCCTCCCCGTGAAGGGGGGAGGAAAGAAGAGCTGGTGATTGCTAGATCAGCCATGTTTTTCCCCCTCCAGCTTTGGGGTGGCTTCAGGCGCTTTCACACACGCCAAATAACGCAGTTTTAATCCAGTTTCAAAAGAAGAAGTGATTGGATTTAAACCCCGCCCTTCACTCAGAGTCTCAGAGCGACTCACAAACTCCTTTCCCTTCCCCTCCCCACAACAGACACACCCTGTGAGGTAGGCAAAATCGCACAAAGCTGCGGGGCAAAATGCGGTCGTGCAGCAGCTTGTGTGAAATTGACACGTACCATCGGGCCAAAGAGAAGAGTGAGCGCAGAGCAGTGCTTGTGGGAAATCACCCACAGTGGGGTTTTTTGGTTTAAGACCTCCAAGGAATACCAGGGCTGTGATGCGGAGGTAGGCAATGGCCAACCACCTCCAAACATCTCTTCCCTTGAAATCCCCATGTTGTAGCCATAAGTCAGCTGTCACTTGACGGCACTTTCCACCACTAGTTAGCATCTGTAACGGGTGGGAGGTTCCAGGTGTATCTTTTGCACAATCCATTGGCCAGGTTAGCTGACGGAGCGCTATCACGAGCCAAGTTCATGTCAGCCCCATCTCCCCTTCCCATAAGGCTGCCAGCCTCCTTTAAATTCAAAGAGCCCAACAGACTTCATTCCCAACGGTTGGGTTGGATCTCTTATCTGTGATTGGAGAACATGCTGAGACACGCCAGTGCGGCAGGATGCAATACAATCTCTTTATTAATTCGTACCACAAATTTGAAGCACCTAGATAACGTGTGTCACATTGAGCAACACCTGAACTATTTCTCCACTTCCAGAAACCCAGGCTTTCTCATACATTTATTCCTTTGATGAAACTGTGACTACCGATCTAAACTTGGTCGACCGGACCATAGTGAAACAGTAATGACGCTGTTGGAGACGTCAATTTGGTCTTCGTCCATCTGACACCGCTTTGCCCTGTGTCCAGTTATGGTTCTTTAGGGCTCCCAAAGTCAGCCTTTTCATATATTTCTTTAACACCCCCTCTATATGGTCTCTTCTCTTAACTGACCCAAACGTCAGTGGTATGATCTGACATCGCCTTTATCATAGAATCATAGAATGTTAGAGTTGGAAGGGACCTTGCAGGTCATCTAGTCTTGCACTCTGCAGGAGCATTTTATATACCTATATACATACATTTTATATACATACATATACATTTTATATACATATAAAACCCGATTACCACCTAATTTCTTACTTAACTTACACAAACTTGTTTGCAATAACCTACATAACGTAATAACTTACATAAGCTTGTTGACTCTACGCACTTTTCTTCCTTAAACTTCACACGGCTTAAAGCCGTTGATTTACAGTGCTTACATAATTATCTCATAAGCCCATGAGAGGCATGCCCTAGCATTACAACACAACATGACATAAATTATTTTATTTAAACATGATTAAAATACGTCTCACACGTTATCTCTATAAGAATCGCACAGGGCGCTTATTCCATTCTTGGGTTTATCCTGTTAGGTAAAAGGTAAAGGTAAAGGTTCCCTTGCTCAAAAGCCAGTCAAATCCGACTCTAGGGTTGCGGTGCTCATCTCCGTTTCCAAGCCGAAGAGCCAGCGCTGTCCGAAGACGTTTCCGTGGCCATGTGGCTGGCATGACTAAACACCAAGGTGCACGGAACGCTGTTACCTTCCCACCAAAGTGGTACCTATTTATCTACTTGCAATTTCTTGCTTTCGAACTGCTAGGTTGGCAGGAGCTGGAACTAGGGATGGGAGTTCACTCCGTCATGCGGCACCCGGGTCTCGAACTGCTGAACTACTGACCTTCCACAGCCTGCAGTTCAGCGTCTTAACCACTTGAGCCACTTCACTTTATAATGCCGCCTCTTCCCATATACTCCTCAAAGAGCTGTACGCTCTAATAATCAACATCTCCTGGTGGTCCCTGGCCAAAATGATGTCTGTTTAGCCTTGACCAGGGCTGGGGCCTTCTCTGCCCTGGCCCCCACCTGGTGGAAGATGCTCCCCACCGAGATCAGGGCCCTGAGGGATCTTATTCAGTTCTGCAGGGCCTGTAAGACGGAGCTGTTCCGCCAGGCTTTCGGCTGAGGTAGAGGGCGTCCACACACGGCCTCCCCGAGGTTGCTGTCTCCCACCTACCGGCCATCCATTCATCAGTAACCAGCCATATCCATCTGTATTAACGGGTCGGAACTTTCACCAGTAGAAGAAGAGAAGAGATTGGATTTATACCCCGCCCTTCACTACCCAAAGCAGTCTCAGAGCGGCTTACGAGCTCCTTCCCCTTCCCCTCCCCACAACAGACACCCTGTGAGGTCAGTGGGGTTGAGAGAGCTCTCTTGAGAACTGCTCTTGAGAGAAGAAGAGACTGGATTTATATCCCGCCCTTCACTACCCAAAGGAGTCTCAGAGCGGCTTACAGGCTCCTTTCCCTTCCCCTCCCCACAACAGACACCCTGTGAGGTAGGTGGGGCTGAGAGAGCTCTTGACAGAAACGGCTCTTTTTCAGGAACAGCTCTGAGAGAACTATGGCTTGCAAGTGCAAGCGGAGGAGTGGGGAATCAAACCCCGTTTTCCCAGATTAGAGTCCACGCACTTAACCACTACACCAAACTGGCTCTCAACTGATTTTAAATATTTATATTGTGTTTTTAAACTTTATTGTAACTGTTGAAATATGATGTGACCCGCCCTGAGCCCGTCTGTGGGATGGGCAGGATACAAATACGAAAAATAAATAAATAAATAAATAAACAAATTATCCACATAATTTTTACATCTTCCCATATTGCTTGAGTCCTACTATGGTGGGAGACGGCATACCCCTGAGCTCCGGGTTCCTGCAGCCACTCAGTGGATCAGTAGGAGCAAAATGAGTGTGGGACATGGCATCATGTGACGTCACTACCTGTTATACACCTAGAAGTGACATCATGGCATCTTGGTGATGATCTAGGAATTCCCCAAATCTCTGTGGTTTTCACAGTAGAGATTTTGGGGATTCCTAGAGCATTGCCACAATATTGTGTCATCACTTCCAGGTGTGTAACCAGAAGTGACATTTGCTGCAGACCAGGCTCTACCCCAAAAGCCTCCAGGAGTTGCCAGCCCCCTCTTCTTGACCCACAAAACATCTCGGTTTGGGGCCCGTAGCACAGTGTTAGCTTAAACACCTTTGTCTTGCTTCAGTGCTGGATTACTATAGCTATTTGTAATCTATTGTCGTGTGCGCTGTTTTGTTCTTGGTGCAAAGTGATTCTGCGTCAGAGTCGCGATTGCATTTGCTGCGGCTACTGACCTGAAGAGAGAGGCTACTGTTGGCCGGTGCTGAGAAGCAAACCAGAAGCCCCGTCGACTACTCACTAGTTTCCTGTGCCGCCAAGGCATCTGCTTAGGCCATTGCAATGGGGAGATTAACCAAGCAGCCGCATGATCCCCTCCGCCTGGAAAATCAGCTGATGCCGGAGAGCCAGCCAGTTGCTACTGCGGGCTTCTAAGACTTGTAGAGGGTTCCTTCCACTTTAGATGACTTCTCTTTGGGGGGGGGTGCTTTTGGGCCTTCAGGCTTCTGATATAGGTAGGCTTGCCAAGTCCCCCCTGGGGGGCGGGTAAACCCCCGCCAGAGAGGCCCGTTACCCAATGCCAGCAAATCGGGCCCTGGGGGGAACTCCACCCCCTTCCGGCACATGTCCCCAGCTTGATGATGTCACCCAGAGGTGACATCACCACGCTGGCCACGTTGGGGGCGGGACACTCTACGATTTGAGGGAAAACTCTATGGTTTCCCCCCGAATCCTAGTGGTCCCGCCCCCAACGTGCCGATGCGATGACATCACTTCCAGGTGGCATCATCGTGGCAGCACAGACTCCCGGGATGGTGCGGGACTCCCCCGCAGTAAGTGAATTTGGACTCGGCAAGCCAAGATATAGACTGTGATCACACACACTCAATCATCCACTTTCAGCGCACTTTCCAGCTGGATTTTTACTGTGTGGTCACAGAGTACAGAGCCTGTCTCCGAGCTCTTTCCGGTAGCCTGCCTTCTTCGGAGATATTTGGCCACCTTTGGTTTGAGCAATGAACGTACAGTTTTTCGATACGGAACTGAAGGCAAACCGTTGGTTGAAAGCCCCCTACTGTGTTCACGGCTGTGCGTCATGCTTGCCACTGGGTTCGCTCCAGCTCGTCTTCAATATTTATAAAGCAGAGCTAGGCGGCAGCAGAAGGCTCGTCTGCATGAAGTTTTCAGATAGAAGATCTGTGTCTGTTTACATCCCCCCAGTATGCTGAGTTTGGGCTCTGTGCAAAAGCGCTGAGTCAGCCTCAAGCTCCCTTAGAATCATAGAGTTGGAACGGGCCAGAGAGGCCATCGAGTCCAAGCCCTGCTCAATGCAGGATCAGCCTAGAGCATCCCTCATGAGTGTTTGTCCAGTGAGTTTGAAGACTGCCAGTGAGAACCGTGAGGGCTGCTCCTTTTCAATGCTACTAAGCGATTCTTGGTAAGCTCTAATCGCTCAATTATGTCCTGTTGTTCCTGGGCAGGTAAAGTCCCAAATGAGGAAAAAAGGGTATCTTCCATGGAATTGTCCAAATTCCCGCTAGCATGAGGAGGAGGCGGCAACAGGAAAACATCTGATCCCTCCTGAACGGGAAACGACAGACTGTTCTTCCTAACACAAACGGGCATCGACCCCATCTGCTTATAGACGGGGGGGGGGGGGGAGAGGGGGGGGGGAGAGGGCGGTGGTAATGACTCTTCCACTTCCATATGTGTCCCATTCAGAGCAGATATCGGATGTTGGGGGGTCAGAGCACAGTCCGCTTCCCTCAGCTCATTGGCCAGAGATTTATTTTTGGTCGGTGCACGCAAATCCATGGAAACTACCCAGTGTAACCTCATATCAAGGTCCATTTCGAAATTAGTCCCGATCTTGCGTTTTGTTGAGGGCCCCCCCACAGATACATATCCATCACATTACTTCCATCTGAAGGGGCTATAGGAGGACTGACTACCTCTTTCCCCATCGAGGAAATAGGCATACAAATAGACATACCTTTGTAATGCTTTAGAAGTTATCTATCTTTCCACAAATTTTATAGGATTGTTTTACCCTATGGCAACTGTTTAATATTTTATGCCAATAAAGGTATTTGTTTAAGACTGCCAGTGAGGGGGAAGAAGAAGAAGAAGAGATTGAATTTATACCCTGCCCTTCACTCGGAGTCTCAGAGTGGCTTACAGACTCCTTTCCCTTCCCTTCCCCACAACAGACACCCTGTGAGGTAGGTGGGGCTGAGAGAGCTCTCTCGAGAGCTGCCCTTGAGAGAACACCTCTGACAGAACTATGGCTTGCCCAAGGTCACCCAGCAGCTGCGAGTGGAAGAGTGGGGAATCAAACCCGGTTCTCCCAGATTAGAGTCCGCGCACTTAACCACTACACCAAACTGGCTCCCGACCTCCCTAGGAAGCCAATTCCGTTGGTGAACTACTTCCCCCATGAATGTCACAGGGCAGCTGCTGTATCCTCACTGACATTGCTAATTGGCAATTTACAGTGATATGGGATTCAGCCTAGTAACCTTTGCACAATTTCGTGCGCTCACTGTTGTGCAAACAGGGGCACCCTTGTGCATAAGAATCCTCAGAATGGACTCGTTTACGTTAAGGACTGGAGTTAAAAGATCTCTGCATAACCTCAAAGCTCGCCTCTCTTTTGGTGGTGGAACATCGTCAGTGATCTATGCTGGCTGATTTTGCACTAGAGCTGCCTCGATGTTGCGCCGCCGTTTGCCCTGATACTATTGGTCAATTTCACACCCGAAGCTGCGGGGCTGCATTTTGACTCGCGGCTTCGCTCGATTTCCCCCGCAGTTTCGTGATCTTGTTTTTTGAGGATCACGAAACTGCGGAGGAAATTGGGCGAAGTCGCGGGTCAAATGCA
>NW_015165329.1:55083-76441 GCF_001447785.1 Gekko japonicus
TTTTCAAGGCAAGAGACATTCAGAGGTGGTTTGCCATGGCCTGCTTCTGCATAGCACTTCCTTCGTGGTCCCCCATTCAAGTACTAACCAGTGTTCCCTCTAAGCTGAGTTAGTGCGAGCTAGCTCACAGGGTTTTTTTTAAGCCTCCGGCTCACGCATTTTTGTCTTAGCTCGGGAAGGACGGCTCCAGAGCAAACCAATTTATGCAGTAGCCGAATCGCTCGCTCACAACTGTAATGCCAGGAGCTCACAAAGTAGAATTTTTGCTCACGAGACTCCACAGCTTAGAGGGAGCATCGGTACTAACCGGGGTTGACCACGCTTACCTTCTGGGATCCGACAATATTGGGCAATCCTGGGCCATCCGGGACAAAGCTGCCTTGGTTTCCCCAGGCACGAAAAGTAGCACTATGACTATTCTTTCTCAGTGTCGTTAGATACAGAAAATGTTAATGATTTCTTCCTCAATGAAAACAGTCAGGCCTTTTCGTATCTCTAGTTAGTTTCTCGCAACGTTTGGTGCCGGCAATTGAACTTGGACTGTCTGTCTTCTCAGTGGAAAGAAGCGTGTAGAAGAAAGGACAGCTGCTGAAGTAGTGAAGTGGCAAGGAAAGGAAGAAGAAGAAATTGCTGTGAGAACATCTTGTTTCTGTTTTAAACTTCGCTTGCAGTTGGGGGATATAATTGCAGGAAATGTGCCTATTGATGAGTCGCATCGTCTTTGCTTTCTAAAATGTAATCTCTACAGCGTTGTTGTTTTTTCTCTCCTCAGATTTATGGGACTGTTGTATACATGAGTGGCATATCTATAAACTGCAGCTCCCCAGATCTTCTTGCGATGGGAAACGCTCACGCCGTAAATCAATTTCCAGATTGCCTTTTTCTTGCCTGCATTTAGCTGAGCCAGATAATCTAGACCACAGTGCCTCTCAGAGGAATGAAAGAGCCGGCAAATTGGCAGGTATTACTCCTGCATAGTTATAACAAAATGAGCAGGGAAATGATAATAAAGAGAGCAGGGGAAATAATATATGACTTTGTTGTGATTGCCTCCTGTAGCTGGTGAACACACCCGCGCAGATTCAGATTAACCTTAGATTGCTCAAGAAACGAAGGACCGATTCCTACATTACAAACGCCTCGTGTTTCAGAATCCCACGCTGAGAACTTAATCTCCTGGCGAGCGTGGGCCCAGGGGAGAGGCTGTAGCTCAATGGTAGAGCATCTGCCTGACGTGTAGAAGGTCCCAAGTTCAGTCCCCAGCATCTCCAGTGAAAGGGATCGGGTAGTAGGTGATGTGAAAGACCTTTACCTGAGACCCTGGAGACCTGCTGCCCGTGTAAGTAGACAATGCTGACCTTGATGGATTAAAGGCAGGGCTATATTTGGGCAGGAACGCACAGGAACGGAGTTCCGATGGGCTCCCAAGTTGGCCACACCCAGCAGGGACTTATTATCATAACAGGCCACACCCAACAGCAGGAACTCATTAGGATTGGCTACATTAGGGGTGTGTGGCCTAACATGCAAAGGAGTTCCTGCTACAAAAAAAAAGGCCCTGGGTTTTGACAACAAACAAGGTAAACAGAATAACAAGCAAAAGGTGGGTGTGGTTGGATGGCCACACTTCTGGTAACACTGGGTGTGGCCTAATATGCTAATGAGTTGCGCTGTCATGGGTGTGGCCTAATATGCTAATGAGTTCCTGCTGGGCTTTTTCTACAAAAAGAGCCCTGATTAAAGGTCTTACTCAACTTCATGTGTTCAGTTTAGACCAGGACCATGGCATGAGAAGAGACATACGCCTTCCCTCCCATGCTGTATTCATCATCTGAAAACAACCACAGGGCGTTGCTGTTCACACCCCTGGAAAAACCTACACGCAGCTATCACAGCACGTGTAATTTCCCCCGTGAGGCAAGCAGCAGCTCTCCACAGCAGTGTTCCCTGTAAGCCGAGTTAGTGCGAGCTAGCTCACAGTTTTTCAGCCTCACGCCTTTTTGTCTTCGCTCAGGAAGGAGGGCTCCAGAGCAAACTGACTTAATCAGCAGCCAAATTGCTCGCTCACAACTTTAATGCCAGCGGCTCACAAAAGTAGAATTTTTGCTCACAAGACTCCGCAGCTTAGAGGGAGCATTGGTGGTGGACAGGGGAGGGGAGGGGGCCCTGGGAATTCCCTGTCCAAGGCCCCAACAAAACCCGCTTGGCTTGGAACCCAGGCTCCCTGTGAGCAAAAATTCTGCTTGGGGAGCGACTGGCATCAAAGTGGTGAGCGAGCGATTTGGCGACTGCCTCAATTAGCCTACTCTGGAGGCCGTCCCTCCTGAGCCGAGACAAAAATCTGTGCGCCGGAGGCTAAAGAAACCCCCGAGCTAGCTCACACTCACTCAGCTTAGAGGGAACTCTGCTTGGAACCCTGAAGATCCCCACCAGTGTCCCCTCTAAGCCGAGTGAGTGTGAGCTAACGCACAATTTTTTAGCCTCCAGCTCACACGCTTTTCTCCTCGCTCAGGAAGGAGGGCTCCAGAGCCAACTGATTGATGCAGCAGCCCAATCGCTCGCTCACCACTTTAATGCCAGTCGCTCACAAAGTGGAATTCTTGCTCACAAGAATCCACAGCTTAGAGGGAGCATTGCGTCCGCAGGTGTTTCAGAATTGCAGAAATGGTGTGTGGGTGTGCGGAGGGAAAGACTTAAGGCCCAACCCCCCCACCCCAGCATTGCCATCCTGACCTGAATTTCAGTGGGGGCGAGAAGAAAACAAAAACCACTTCCCCCGTTCTTCCTAATCATACCTACACAGCCACGGCCCAGCTGAGAATATGATTAAGGCTTCTAGCCAATCGCAGCTCCCCTAAGAACTGTGTTGCCAGCTCCAGGTTGGGAAATCCCTGGAGATTTATGGGTGCAGCCGGGGGAGTGCAGCGTTTGCAGAGGGGAGGGGCCTCAACCAGGGCCGGCCCCAGCTTATTTTGCACCCTAGGCGAGGATCCCTTCTGGCCCCCCCCCCCCCCCGGTGCGCCCACCAGTTTCCAAAAATAAATGCATTTTAGGAAGAATGAAAAACACAAATAATCAAGAAACTCCCAGAGTACGGGGCCGGGTTCAGTTTGGCGCCCCTAAGGGCTGTCCTGCTCTAGGCGACCGCCTAATTCGCCTAGTGAGTGAGCCGGCCCTGGCCTCAACCGTACGCAATGCCATAAAGTCTACCCACCAAACCTGCCATTTTCTCCAGGGGAAATGATCTGTGTAGTCTGGAGATCGGTTGTAAATCCAAGAGAGATCCAGGTCCCACCTGGAGGATGGCAACCCTACATTGTAGACAGTTATAGGACGCCTATATCTCAAACGACAGGGCACGCATGATCGGGCTATGTCACTCTGGCTGCATAGAACCGGTGCCCAATCGAAGAGTTGACATGTCCTGTGTCAAACGATCAGTCCATCCACCCCAGTGCCGACAACACCTGCTGCCAGCGGTGCTTGAAAACCTCAGGCAGAGGTTTTTCTCAGTATTAACCACATGAATGATTTTGGGGGGGGGGGGGAGGCTAGACATACCGCCAAGGACAGAGCCTGTGAAACAGCAACATGTCATCTAAAGGCCCAAAAAGAGCCTTGCTGGATCAGACCAAGGGTTCGTCTAGTCCAGCATCCAATTTCACACAGCAATGAACCGGTTTCACGGGAGGGCCAACAAACAGGGCATAGAGTCCGTGGCCGCCTCCTGATGTTGCCGCTTGGCGATGGCAATTCAGTGGGTTGCCAGCCTCCAGGTGGGTCCTGGAGATCTCCTGGAATTAGAACTGATCTCCAGACTACACAGATCAGCTTCCCTCGAGACAACGGACACTGTGGAAGGTGGACTCTATGTCATTATACCCCTTTGACATCCCTTTCCTCCCCAAAACCCACCCTCCCCAGACCCCACCTCCCCAAATTTCCAGGAATTTCCCAACCCAAAGCTGGTAACCATAGGTTTACTGCATCTGAATATGGAAATTCCTTTTGCTCACCGTGGCCAGTAGCCATTGATGGGCATGTCCTCCCTGAATCAGATTCCTTTTAAAACCCACCTTTAAATGAATCAAATGAATTACAGTGAATGCACATATATCTTGTGTGTCCTTCCTTGCATTTGATTGTAATAGGTAACGTCAGGGGTAATTTCCTGCGGGAGCGCACAGGAACAGAGCTCTGGCAGTAAGGAGCCGAGGGGCAGGCACATGCAACAAGCCCCGCCCCCTGCTCCCAGCAGCCCTCAGTCGGGCCAGGAGGAGCAAGAAGCAGCCAGGTATGTTGCAGAGCCCCCCCCCCCCGGCCCACCTTCAGGGAAAAGCCCCCCCCCCCAATAGCTAGCAAAGTCCCCTTCCCCCCCCCCCAATAGCTAGCAATCCAGAACCATCCAGTGGAGCCTGAGCGGTGGGTGTTGCCTTCTGACACACTTCTGGTGATGCCAGGGGGTGTGGCATATGAAAATAAGTTATGCTAATATGTTATGCTAATGAGCTCCTGCACCTCTTTTTCTACGAAATGACCCCTGTTTAATGTACATTCAGTTTACCATTAAAGCCAGGAACCATTCCCTGAATAAATGTTGGACTTAAAATTGCTCATTCCACTGTACATACATTGAGTGTAATGTAAGGCGTGATTTAGCACATGTGCAAAGAAAAAATCTAGGGTGCACTATACATGGATAATAGTAAAATGCCCAATAGCACCTTTAAGGCTAACAAACTTTATTGTAGCATAAGCTTTCGAGAAATACAGCTCTCTTCGTCAGATGCATGGTGGGTATGAAGAAACTGGTCAGAGATATATAGGTGGTAAGGGGAGGGGGAAGAGAATTTACATGGCACCGTCTGCATCCTCTCCCCCCTTCCCCTTACCACCTATATATCTCTGACCAGTTTCTTCATACCCTCCATGCATCTGAGGAGGCAAGCTATGTTTCTCGAAAGCTTGTGCTACAACAAGATTTGTTAGTCTTAAAGGTGCTACTGTTTTTTTTTTTTTACTATTTTGCAGCAACTGACTCCTCTGGATCTATGTACATGGATAGTACATGCGCGCCATGGATTGCACATGCATGCCATGGATTGTAAATTGTAACTTGTGCACAGGGCTTATGCTAGCGGCCACCACTCCCTCCACTACAAGTTAATTGAATGCTTTATTTACTCAAATTACTTAGAAGAGGTCCATTCTGCATCAATTGCCCATCTGTTTCAGTTGATGCACTCAAGTTCTAGTGTTTTGGGGAGAGGGTAAAAAAGTTCCTTTCCACTTCCCCTGCCCCATGCATAATTTTATAAATCTCTAACATGCCTCTTCAGTCTACTATTTTTCCCCTCTAAATGATCACTGAGACATATTTCTACACGGGGGCTATTATCACAGGGAGAGCTTTTGCTATGCAGATGTTTGCTGTGTGGTTCAGGCGGCCTCTAGTAATGGCTCTGCAGAGGCATGAAGGAAAACATTTGCTCTAAGTGGTTAGTCACTCTGCACTTTAATGCCATTTGGAACCTCGGTAGGGAAGCTATAAGGTATACATTCAAGGGGCCAAGAGAGAGCGAATAATTCACAAATTATGTTATCTGCCATGTAAAAAGGGGGAATCCACAGAATCAAGGGACCTTGCTAATCTTATCAAAAGCCATTTTGCATCCCTGGAAGTTAAAGAAAAAATGGCTTAAGTAAAAACCCCTAAGGCTGCGGTCACACACACTAAATAATCCACTTTCAATCCACTTTTCAACTGGATTTGACTGTGGCCCGTTCTGCATCTAGCATTTGCTGCATTGTTTTACCAAACCCACGCTGGAACAGAAATCCCCCTCTACGTTGCATGCCACTTTTACTTTGATTGGTTGTCGGATTTTATGGCAGTGTCCAAACTGCATGTCGCTTTCACTGCATTTGATCTCTCTGTTTTATGGTAGCCGTCTGCACAGATTTATGGCCGTTTTATGGCCATTCAGGGGTGACTGCAGTCAGTACAGCGTTGGCCTGGGGTATTTGAGTGTGGTTTTGAGCCGCATCTTTTTCTGTTCCAGCGTGGGTTTGGTGAAACAGTGGAGCGAATGCCAGATGCAGATTGGGCCTGTGTGAACTGGCAAAATCCAGTTGGAAAGTGCATTGAAAGTGGATTGAAAATGGATTCTTTAGTGTGTGTGATCGCGGCCTATGTTTACTTTAAAAATCCGCTTGAAGTGAAATTAGCTAGCAATCTAGAAACGTGCAAAAATAACCCAAATGTTCTTTATTTCTCTCACGATTTGGGGGACACTTGACCCAGGCAGGATTCCCCAAATTTACTCTGATAGTAATTGTAGCTAAGATGTGGGGACTAAGCTTTCATTTCTAGGGACAAGCTTTTTCTTTAATCTTATGTTGAACGGCTCCTCCAGTGTTTTCTCCACTTCTTCGTCGGTAAGGGTGGTTCGCTCAACCAGATCCATGTTGTCCTTGTAATCATATTTGGTTTCGGTGAGTGTCCAGCCAATCAGAACCTGAAAGCCACTGGTGGTCTGGAGACTACAGATAGACTTCTTAACAAACAAAGACTCGGGGACAGTCTGGAGAATCGTACTCTGCTCCAGGAACTCCTCGATTGTACGTGGCTTGAGAGTAAAAGAGTAAATCTTCTTGCAGGCCAAGTCTTCTGGGCCATCGAAGTAGAGAGATTTGTTTTCAGGATCAGAACTGTACACTTTGCGCTTTATTTTGTCAAAGTACCACACTCCGTTGTCTTCGGTGACGTGGAAGATCCCGGGCTTCTGAGGTTGGTCCTTCCCAGAAACCAGCTCCAGAGGTTCCCACAGCTGGAAGGCTATCCCAAAGCCCCCATCTGCAATGTAGACTTTACTATCGATGACCACTTTCAACAGGAGGTGATTCATGGCGGCGTCGTATCTGTCTTCCAGAGGGACGTAAACGTGACCTCCCAAAAGAGTGACGTCGTAGCCCATGGTCTGAAAGACCCACGATAAAAGGAGGTTGTTCTCCAGACACCACCCACCCCGGTGGCTCTGCACAATCTTCTCGTAGGCGGCTTCCAAGCCAAACCCGATGGTTTCCCCGCAGTGTATGTTGAGATTTTCAAACGGTACCGACCGGATGTGGCACTGCAAGACCGCCGTCAAGGTTTTCAGATCCAGGGGGCGCAGGGGCCCCTTGTAAGAAATCCTTGCAAAGTATTCCTTAAGCTTCATGCCGCTGTGTTGTGCCCCTGCTGCTGAAGGAGTAAAATGAACAGCTGGATTACAATGGTCCCTCAACTCATTTCATACTCTCGGTTCTGCTTCATAACAGTTTTAAGTGTTTCTCAGTGAAATCCTAAGCAGAGCTTAGCCTGTTTAACGTCGAGGGATTTGTGTATTTATCTGCTTCCATCCCATCTTTCTGCTCAAAACGAAGACCCGAAGGGGCTAACAGATATAAAACATCCTATTAAAAATGCAGGTATCAAATAATTACCCATGTATTGGCAAAACGGTACCAGGTTTCCACTTTCCAGGGGACAGGTCTGAGCAGATAGGAGTGCTTAGCAATGCTCCCTCTAAGCTGTGGAGCCTTGTGAGCAAAAATTTTACTTTGTGAGCCACTGGCATTAAAGTGGTGAGCGAGCAATCTGGCTGCTGCATAAATTAGTTTGCTCTGCAGTCATCCTTCCTGAGCTAAGACAAAAATGTGTGAGCCAGAGGCTAAAAAACTGTGAGCTAGCTCACACTAACTCAGCTTAGAGGGAAGACTGGTGCTTAGTCCCAGGTAACAAATCCCCCCCCCCTTTCTGGTGAGTTTTGAGTTCTCAATTCCAGTACATGCAGTTTGGGATTAGGATCGTGATAGTCCCCGAAGACACTATTTGGGGAAACTGTTTCCTCGACAGGCACAATAGAACCCCCCCTCCCCCAGGACTGTTTTATACTACCTTTTGCAGTTCCGCAGGGCCTGCAAGACGGAGCTCTTCCGCCAGGCATTTAAGTAGGGGCCGCTGCTACTGCAGGCTCCCACTGCAGGTCGTTACAACTGAACATGGCCCGTGGTTTTAACAACAAATGGTCTAAGAGCACAAAACATCGCGGACCATCTGGGCAGCGGCAATTTATTCCTGTAATGTACCATCCAGACTAATTTTAATCTGCCGCCAGCACTTTGTATTTATAATGTATTACTGTATGGTGAATATTGTGTATTTTAATGTATTTATGCTTTTATGGAAGCCGCCCTGAGCCCGCTTGCGGGGAGGGTGGGGTATAAGTTTGATAAATAAATAAATAAATAAATAAATAAAATGGCATAGGAGGGAAGGCTGAAAGGCCCCCTTTCCCCCTGAACCATGATCCTGACCCTAACTGGGCACCACACATGCAAGAAATTAAGGAGAACCCAGAACTCATGAGTGTGTTAGTGACCTTGGATGGAGAAGGCCCAGGACTCTGTTTAGGATTATACTGCCGGTCTCACACCCAAGGAAACAAATGTGGATTCTGGAAATGCCAATTTTATCTAGGGATGAGAAATTTCCCCCTAATTCTGTTGCATCTTAACTTGGAAAATGCCTACAGTGATACATGGGGTGGGTGGGGAATCAAGCCCAGCAGAACATTAACGGACAACAATTTCTTCCAGGGTATTGGATGGGAGACCACCAAGGAAGTCCATGGTTGCTATGCAGAGACAGAGGATGGCAAAACGCCTCTGTATGTGTTTTGCTCTGATTTGGACAGCTCAAGCTTAGCCTCGGAAGCTCAGCAGGGTCCACCCTGGTTAATACTTGGATGGGAGACCACCAAGGAAGTCCAAGGTTGCTACGCAGTGGCAGGCCATGGCAAACCACCATCATCAGATCTTAGAAGCTAAGCAGGGTCAGCCCTGGTTAGTACTCGGACAAGAGGCCACCAAGGAAGTCCAAGATCATGACGCACAGGCAGGCAATGGAAAACTACCACCACTCCTTAAAAATAGGGGTGGCTGGATTCTTCCACTAGATCAGATACAGGGGTGCCCAACCTTTTAGAGCCTGGGATGTTGAGAGAGTGTGGTGAGTACCAGGGCTATTTTTGGGCAGGAACGCACAGGAACGGAGTTTCCGGCTGGCTCCCGAGTTGGCCACGCCCAGCAGGAACTCATTAGCATAATAGGCCACACCCAACAGCAGGAACTCATTAGCATAATAGGCCACACCCAACAGCAGGAACTCATTAGCATAATAGGCCACACCCAACAGCAGAAACTTATTAGGATTGGCTACATTAGGGGTGTGTGGCCTAACATGCAAAGGAGTTCCTGCTACAAAAAAAGGCCCTGGGTTTTGACAACAAACAAGGTCAACAGAATAAGAAGCAAAAGGTGGGTGTGGCTGGATGACCACACTTCTGGTAACATGGGGGGGTGACCTAATGTGCTAACGAGCTGTGCTGTCGGGGGTGTGGCCTAATATGCTAATGAGTTCCTGCTGGGCTTTTTCTACAAAAAAAGCCCTGGTGCGTACCATCCCAAAATGAATGCCACAGGAGGGGAAGCCAAACCCAAAATGGCTGCCACGGGAGGTGGACTGAATGGGATACCTCAGACCTCCTGTGAAGAATGAAAGCCTGAAGGGAAAATGGAACCACATTTTGACTAAGGCCCATTCTGCATTTAGCATTTGCTCCGCTGTTATGCCAAACCCACACTGGAACAGAAATTCCCGTCTACATTGCATGCCACTTTCACTTTGATTGAGTGTCCCATTTTATGGCAGCGTCCAGACGGCATGCCGCTTTCACTTTCTTTGACCTCTCCGTCTGCATCGATTCATGGCCCTTTTATGGCCATTCGGGGGTGACTCTGAAGTCAGTACGGCATTAACCTGGGGTAGTTGAATGTGGTGTTGAACTGCCTCTTTTCCTGTTCCAGTGTGGGTTTGGTAAAACAACTGAGCAAATGCTAAATGCAGATTGGGCCTAAAGGAAACCCAGGGGCTTACCGGTCCTCCTCACCCACCAGTAGAAAACTCTTTCATCTGAATGCAGGCAACCAATAGCAGGCCCTGCCTTGCACTTTCTGAAAAGCTTGGAGGGCACAAAGGCCCCATGTTGGGGGACCGTGAGATAAAGCCTGTCCAAAGGTTTTCATTTCAACCTTGAACAGCTTAGCATACAGTGATTACAGCATTCCCGTTAAGTGTTCTATGGTTTTGCTATGAGACTTAGGCTGAATCTGCATTTGCATTTTTAAATCATTTTCGTGCTGCTGTGACGTCGTCTTTCTCTATGCTTGTTTGAATGTTGTTTGGAGAAGATTCTTTTAAAGCAGTGTGGCGGTGCAATGACAGTGGAGCTGCCCCAAAGGACGATAAACATATGTGGATGTGCAAAAGTATGCTAGCACTCTTGAGGTGTGAAAATGACACCAAATGTAGACAGCTTTTTTGAAGATGGAGTCAAAAGGCTGGGACACTGGTGGGAAAGACAAATGCAGATTCCGCCTTGCTGAACATGAGATTGAATGCAGGCTAAATTTTCCAATGGAACTTTCCTGCCTCGCCCCTCCCACTGCATGCCATAGATCTACACAAAATGCTAACCCTAAAGGATTGGAGACCCTGAAGAATGATGGGGGGGGGCGTGTCTTTCAGCAGCAAGGGGGAATCGGCAGAAATGGCCTGTTCATTCTGGATCCAGCTCATGGTCCCCAAATCTGGGATGGCTGACATGCCACGAAAATGGAAATATTTGGAATATTCACCGGCTGACCTTGCTTAGTTTCTCACTTGGTAGCTTGACTTTAAATGCAAATGGGAATTCCAGTGATTGTTTTTTTCTGCAGGAGCTTGTTTTCAACTTCACAATCCCTAGAAGATTCCTCTTGGGCAAATGCTTTTTAAATCGCGCCGTCAGCTCTTATTCACCTCTCAAGTTTGTTTCTGCATCCTGCTCAGATTCATGTTTAAATCAGCAATTCCCACCCACCCCTCCAAACTTTATGCCCTAAATGTTGCTGGCTTGTCAGCATCTCCCTTTCCCCCGGCTCATTTCTGATACCTCTAGGGCCTCAGCTTCAGCAAATCTGGATACAGGAGGGAATTTGAGCTGTCATCCTTAACTTTGCATAACAAACAGCAGCCTCCAAAATACCCTCTCTCTTCTACCCCCATGTCTTAAATCTATGCCTTGCATACTGTTCCTCCAGTTCAACTGTTTCCCCAGTTCTTTTGCCCCTGGCCTCTTCCAACGCTCCCTCTAAGCTGTGGAGTCTTGTGAGCAAAAATTCTACTTTGTGAGCTACCGGCATTAAAGTGGTGAGCGAGCGACTTAGTGCCTGTGCATACATCAGTTTGCTCCGGAGCCATCCTTCCTGAGCTGAGTCAAAGATGTGTGAGCTGGAGGCTAACAAACTGTGAGCTAGCTCACACTAACTCAGCTTAGAGGGAACACTGGACTCCCCCTCTGTGCCCCCGTTTCACCTCTAACCTGAAGTAGCCGAACCCACAGCCAGGGCTTGCTAGCTTCCCGTTCAGCGATCACATCAAAGTTGTTGGCATCAGTTTCCAGAACCTGTTTTCGACCCTCTCTGAGCCTTTCTGTTTACAGTCTTCTTTCTCCAGCTCCGGAGCTGCCCAAGTCCAACTTAGAGCAATTCAGAAGAATAAATACCAACCCGTTGCATAACGCTTCCTGTTGTTATATAACAGGAAGCTATCCACCCCCCCGGAAAATACTGTTCTCCACACACACCATAGAGTACATTTCTGGGAAATTCTGGGGTTTTAAAAGGTATCTTACCTGCTGAATTCATCCTAACAAGTGAAGTGTCCTACGGCCCCTTCCTCGTTTCCGTTTATCAACTTGCTCGGACGGCTGTTGTTGCAGAAGTGGAACCGTTTTGAGTCTCGTCCCTCTTCTGGGAGTTCCTCGGCTGTTCTGTAAACAAAGCAACAGTCGGGAGGGTAGAGTCCTGCTGCTCTAAAAGTACAAGCTTAAAAAAAAGAAGCAAGAACTATAAGCAGCTAAGCCTGCCCACCCCACCCCCAGTCTGAAAGGGCCGATGAACTGGTTGTTTTACTGCATTGCCACATTGCTTTTATTACGTTTGTTTCCGACTGAAGTTCATTGCCAAGGTCCAGATTGGAGGGAATGTTGGGGCAAAGTTACCTTGGCGGGCCCCTTGCTCTGCAGTAAGAGAGCCACGCAAGCTAAGAAACCTTCCAGGTTACCTTAGATCTGCTTGAGAGCCTGTTCCTGGTTGCACGCCCAGGATCCCTGCCAGTTTGCACCAAGGCGTGCACGCACAGACTTATGGTCCTGAACAATGCTCCCTCTAAGCTGTGGAGTCTTGTGAGAAGAAATTCTGCTTTGTGAGCTGCTGGCATTAAAGTTGTGAGTCAGCAATTTGGCTACGGCATAAATTAGTTTGCTCTGGAGCCCTCCTTCCCTGGGCTGAGACAAAAATGTGTGAGCTGGAATCTAAAAAACTGTGAGCTAGCAGGCCCGTAGCTAACCAGGGGCCCATGGGGCCCGGCCTCCCCATTATTTTAATGGCTCCCCTTCCCAATTCTCGGCTCCCCCTCCCTCCCCCCGGCCCCCTTCCCATCAGGGAGGGGGGAAGGAGCCCGGCCCCGTGCGGAGAGCCCCCGTGCGACCGTCTCCCTGGCGTTGGGCAAAATTCTGGGTGCGCCTCTCCAGCCAAGCCCCAAAGCGCTGCGCTCAGCTTTGCTCCCCGCTGCCAGGGCCGGCCCCAGCTTATTTTGCACCCTAGGCGAGGATCCCTTCTGGCACCCCCCCCCCGGCGCACGTGTAAACCGTCCGTGTTCCCCTCCAATAAAACATTTCAGCGTGTCTGGGCGCATGCACACGAAAAAGCGTACACCCAGAATTAAACTTGGTCGGTCTCAAGGGTGCCGCTGGGCTTGGATTGTGTTCTCCCCCCCCCTCCGCCCCATTTCCTAATAACAGAAGTTTTGAAATCATTCCTCTCGAAGGGTTAACAAGACATAGCTGCAGTCCTTGACTGGCATGCAGGGGGAGGGAGCGGGGGAAATTAGCTGTGGAAAGTCATTTCTTCCGGGTCCTGTCCTGTCCAAGCCAAGGCAGCTTCTATTTGATGCTTCCGAGGCTGGGAGGGAGCTGGTGAGTTCAAAGGGTGGGGGATGGAAAAAGAGGGCAATTTGGAGCGGGAGGGGGGGTGCAAGACCCAAGGCAGAGATAAAGGTGAAGAAGAAAGGCAGGCAGCTGCAGAACTGCGGGGAGGGGAGGGGAGAGAACCGATACCCCCCCTTCCCGATCACCTGCTTCCCCCTTTGCTCCTTCCTTGAAAATGGTTCCTGCAGTCTCTTCTTGCAGCTGGAAGGGGGGGCTGAATAGAAAAGCGATGGGATATTTATGGCAGGACATGAGCTTTTGTGAGTCACTGCTCACTTCTTCAGATATCACAAGGTTGATGGATTTGCATTCTACTAAATATGGTACTTTCCATGGAGATAAATCAAGGTGGGTAGTCCTGTTAGTCTGTCTGTAGCAGTAGAAGAGACCAAGAGTCCAGTAGCACCTTAAAGACCAACAACATTCATGTGGTAACAGCAGCTAAAATCTTATATGCAACGTTTTGAAACTTCCAAAAATACCCTATGAACAAGATCTAATAATGAAGAGCATGGAAAGTGCGGGGGGTGGAACAGAGGCATGGCAGGACCACACAAAAAAAACAAGAGTCCAGGAGCATCTTGAAGAGTTAACAAAAAATTGTGGCAGGACATGAGCTTTTGTGAGTCACCGCTCACTTCTTCAGATACCACAAGGTTGATGGATTTCCATTCTGCTAAATATGGTACTTTCCATGGAGATAGATCAAGGTGGGTAGTCCTGTTAGTCTGTCTGTAGCAGTAGAAGAGACCAAGAGTCCAGTAGCACCTTAAAGACGAACAAAATTCATGTGGTAACAGCAGCTAAAATCTTATATGCAACTTTTTGAAACTTCCAACAATACCCTCTGAACAAGACCTAATAATGAAGAGCATGGAAAAAGCGGGGGGTGGAACAGAGGCATGGCAGTACCACAGAAACATATAGTGGTGGGCAGTGTTTCCTCTAAGCTAAGTTAATGTGAGCTAGCTCACAGTTTTTTAACCTCCAGCTCGCAGATTTTTGTCTTAGCTCAGGAAGGAGGGCTCCAGAGCAAACTAATTTATGCAGCAGCCAAATTGCTCTCTCACAACTTTAATGGCAGTAGCTCACAAAGTAGAAGTTTTGCTCACAAAACTCCACAGCTTAGAGGGAGCATTAGTCGTGGGCCCCCTGAGAAAAACATGGGCCCCCTGAGCAAAAAGTTGTTAGCTTGACAAGGTAATCTACCCTCGTGCCTCCCAGAGAGTCAAAAGAGAAGGCAAAGTGACAAGGGTTGCTTCTGCATCATCATCGTTTTGAAAATGTTTTTTAAAAGTAAAGGTAAAGGTTTCCCTTGCTTGAAAGCAAAGTCGAATCCAACTCTAGGGGGCGGTGCTTACTTCCATTTCCAAGCCAGAGAGTCAGCACTGTCCGAGGACGTTTCTGTGGTCCTGTGGCCGGCATGGCTTGACGCCAAAGCGCACGGAACGCTGGTACCTTCCCCACCACAGCAGAACCCATTTATCTACTTGCAATTTCTTGCTTTCGAACTGATAGGTTAGCAGGAGCTGGGGCCAGGGACCGGAACCCTAGGGTCACATGGCACTACGGTACTGAACTTCCGAGCTATCAACCTTCCAGTCCGCAGCTTCAGCATCTTAACTGCTGAGCCACCGTGACCCCTACCTGAAAATGTTAGGGCAATGTAAAAGATATTTGTTGTTCAGTCGCACAGTCGAGTCCGACTTTTCACGACCCCATGGACCAGATCACGCCCGGCCTTCCTGTCTTCCGCCGTCCTCTAAAGTTGGCTCAATTTCATGTTCGTTGCATCGATCACACTGTCTAACCATCTCATCCTTTGCTGTCCCCATCTTCTTTGACCTTCAATCTTTCCCAGCATCAGGGTCTTCTCCAGTGAGGGCTCCCTTCTCATTGGGTGGCCAAAGGATTTGAGCTTCAGTTTCATTATCTGGCCTTGCAGGGAACAGTCAGGGTTGATTTCTTTTAGGATTGACTGATTTGTTCTTCTTGCAGTCCACGGGACTCTCAAGAGTCTTCTCCAGCACCATAGTTCAAAAGAATCTATTCTTCGGCGCTCGGCCTTCCTTATAGTCCAACTCTCGCAGCCATACATGACTACTGGGAATGCCATTGCTTTGACCATGCGGACTTTTGTTGGCAGGGTGATGTCTCTACTTTTTATCATGCTGTTTAGGTTCGCCATAGCTTTCCTCCCAAGGAGCAGGCATCTTTTAATTTCATGGCTGCAGTCACAGTCTGCGGTGATCTGGGATCCAGGAACGTGAAGTCTGTCACTACTTCCACAACTTCCCCTTCTATTTGCCAAGGAGTGATGGGGCCGGATGCCATGATCTTAGTTTTTTTGATGTTGAGCTTCAAGATTTAGGCGGGTAAAATAAGATCTGCATTAACGGGGGATAAGAAGTGTTTGAATGACTCCTGCAAGACGTGGGTAGGATATTTATGCTCAAGTGATTTGTGTCATGTTACCCTCGCATCTGAATATGCCGTATGGTTGCTGGGTCTCCCCTTGCCACTAGCAGGGGGAGGGGTGCTAGGGTTGCCGGCTCCAGGCTGGGAAACTCCAGGAGATTTGGGGGTGGAGGATAGGGAGGACAGGGACCTCATTGGGGTACGATGCCACAGAGTCCACCCTCCAAAGCATCCATTTTCTCCAGGGGAACTGATCTCTGAAGTCTGGAGATGAGCTGTAATTTCAGGTGGTCCCCAGGCCGCACCTGGAGGCTGGCATCCCTAGGTGCCACTGTCCCACCACCCAATGGAGGAGAGACCAAGATAGACCCCCATGCCATCTATCTGCTGCAACTAAAACAGGAACAATGACTGCTGAGTGCTTCCGGTTGCCCTGGCATGGGGCTTCCAAGTTCTCTTGTTCTAGCTGAGCTCCTATACCATTTCAACCAGTGATATGATTAGCAAAGTTGAACCTCTCATAGGCAGTGTTGGCATGTTCAACAGATGCTGGATAATGCACCTTTGAATCCACTTCCAGTGCACTTTGCAACTGGCTTTTACTGTGTGGAATGGCAAAAAGAAGAAGAAGAGGAGGAGGAGGAGGAGATTGGATTTATACCCCACCCTTCACTACCCAGAGGTGTCTCAGAGCGGCTTACCTCTTTTTCAAGAACAGCTCTTATCAGAGCTACGGCTTGCCCAAGGCCATCCAGCCAGGTGCAAGTGGAGGAGTGGGCAGGCCCATAGCTAGGACCTTTCTAGTGGGAAGCCCTGGGGAAAGTGGGGGAGGCGGAGTGTGTGCGTGCGTGCGCAAAGCGCGCGCACACTGCACACATCACCCGGAAGTGACGTAATGACGCCGGGCACGCTGGGCCCGCCCCCAGCGTGCCCCGCGTTGGCAATAACGCTACGAGCCTGCTTAAAAGTAGCCGAGGCTAGGAAACGCATCCTTGTCAGCCGACAGTGAGTTAGCCTCCGTTACTATTGGCCTCCTCCCGGCCCGATCAAGATCTCCCCAAGCTCCCCTGAAAGAGAGCCGCCTTGCAAGCCCTGCGGACCCGAGGCAGACCCCCCCACCGCCAAAGCAGGCCCCTCCGCAGAGAGCTGGTTCCACAGGAGGGGGGCGAGCAAAGGGGAAACATACAGCAGAAAGTTACACGTTGGAAGCATTGAAACACACACACCCTCCCCCCGACAGGCTGCAGCAGAACGCCTGTCTTCCAAGCCTGACATTACTTACTGGAGAGGCAGCCTTTTCCCAGCCTGGCTGCCCACAGCTCCAGCCCCGTCCAGCTCACTTTCCCTCTCCCCTCCCCCTCGGTCCGCCTCTCTAGCAAACAACGAGGCTGCTTTTAACCCTTTCAGTGTTGCTGCGAATGGGGGGGGAAATGCTTCCTGCCCTTCCCATGAAACTTACCCGACTGGACTGGACTTCAGCCAGGCTGCGGTCAGCGGCACGCTAGAACGCAGCTCAGGGTGGGGACATGTCCACCTGCAGACAAGGACTGGAGGGAAGAAATGAAGGGAGCTGGGACCCACCCGCGCGCTTCCCCGCCTCTGCCGTGCAACTGCTCCGCGGACAGCGCTCGCCCGGCTCTCGGAGGGGCTCGCTCGGGCGCCCGGCCCAGCACACACACATCCACACCCCTCTGGACCACAAGCTTCCCCGGCGGCCACTTGCCCGCTTTCCGACAGCGCACAAACAGCCCTCGCGGAGCTTGCACGGGGGTCTCTAGATCCCCTGCACACACGGTGCCCACCCGCACCCTTGGAGGCCACAAAAGCCCACCGCTCTCTCTCTCGCACAAACGCTTTGCCGGCATTGCCGCCGCTGCCAGCCTCTCGTCATCTTCGGGCCGGGGGGAGGGGGGAGCAGAGGATCGGGGGAGGTGCCCACAAAGCCCGTGGGGGGCGGGCCCCGTGGGCCCCACGCGAGCTACGGGCCTGGTGGGGCATCAAACCCGGTTCTCCCAGATTAGAGTCCGCGCACTTAACCACGACACCAAACTTGCAATTAAAAAAGAAAGCAACAATTGCTCGTCCCCAATCAAACTAGAGAACTGTTGGTAATAGCCATATAGATCCCCCTCACCCCCAATACACACATGCTGGTTATATCTGTAAATCCTTACAAAGGAATACAATATCAATAGCTGGCACATGTTCTAAAAAATCCTGGGAAAAAGAAACGATGAGCATGTGTGTGCAGATGAGATGAGAAATATTAAAGACTGCTTAGTTTGCGGTGATGCTTGTGTTTGGCTATATTCCCAACTGCTCTCATTAGCAAGTGTTTTTGTTCCATTGGAAAACGCTCTCGTGGCTATTGCATATATTACGAGTGTATTCCCAAGATTACTTCAATTCTCTTTTCAGCCTTGTTAACCACAAGAAATCCAAATAAAATAACTGACCTCCTGCGTCAATGTGACTATGGATAGACAGTGGTGGCAAACGATGCTCCCTCTGAGCTGTGGGGTCTTGTGAGCAAAAATCCTACTCTGTGAGCCACTGGCGCTAAAGTTGTGAGTGAGCAATTTCCCTACTACATAAATCAGTTTGCTCTGGAGCCATTCTTCCTGAGCTAAGACATAAATCTGTGAGCCGGAGGCTAAAAAACTGTGAGCTAGCTCACACTAACTCAGTTCAGAGGGAACACTGGTGGCAAACCGCGACTAAAACGATGGCCTATATCAGTGATGGAGAACCTTTTAGAGACCGAGTGCCCAAACTGCAACCCAAAACCCACTTATTCATCACAAAGTGCCAACATGGCAATTTAACCTGAATCTTGAGGTTTTACTTTAGAAAAAACAACTCATACATTAACTTAAGATGATCCAAACAAAGTAAGGAAAACAATCCCAAATGCTTTCATTTACTTAAAATTGTTTGGCAGAGAATTCGACACTTTAATGATGGTCTGGGCCTGGCTGGGGCGATGGCACGCGTGCCCGCAGAGAGGGCTCTGAGTGCCACCTCTGGCACCCGTGCCATAGGTTTGCCACCACTGCCCTATATGCATAATGTTTATATGCATCAGTATGCATATTTATTTATTTATTATTTATTGTTTTGAGATCCCATATAGGTTGGAGGTAGAAGAAGAAGAAAAAAAGATTGTATTTATACCCCGCCCTTCACTCGGAATCTCAGAGCAGCTTAGAAACTGTTAGTGGTTAAGTGTGCGGACTCTAATCTGGGAGAACCGGGTTTGATTCCCCACTCCTCCACTTGCACCTGTTGATGTGACCTTGGGTCAGTTACAAGCTCTGGCACAGCTGTCCTTGAAAAAGAGCAGTTTCTGTCAGAGTTCTCTCAGCCCCACCCACCTCACAGGGTGTCTGTTGTGGGGAGGGGAAGGGAAAGGAGTTTGTAAGCCGCTCTGAGACTCCTTTGGGTAGTGAAGGGCGGGGTATAAATCCAATCACCTCTACTACTACTACTACTACTACTACTTCTTCTTCTTCTTCTTCTTCTTCTTCTTCTTCTTCTTCTTCTTGTCATCCAGCAGGTGCAAGTGGAGGAATGGGGAATCAAACCCGGTTCTCCCAGATTAGAAGCCACACACTTGACCACTACGCCCTTTTTGTTTAATCCATTTCCCTCTTTTAGTCCTAAAACCTTTATTGTGGAGGGAAGGCATAATGTTATAGCCTGATCTCATCAGATCTCAGAAGCTAAGCAGGGTCAGTACTTGAATGGGAGACCGCCAGAGAAGACTCTGCAGAGGAAGGTCAATGGCCAACCACCTCTGCTTCTCACTTGCCTTGAAAGCCCCCTGCTGGAGTCACCATAAGTCAGCCATGACTTGACAGCAATTTGCACACACACACACACACACACAGAACCTTCACTGCACCCTTTTAGACAGGGCTTTTGTTGTAGAAAAAGCCCAGCAGGAACTCATTAGCATAATAGGCCACACCCAACAGCAGATACTCATTAGCATATTAGGCCACACCCCATGCCTTCCCTTGACTTGCCCGGGCACCCCGCGGCTGCAGGGAGCCCGGGCTAGCCAGCCCTTGGACAGGCCGGGGAAGTCATGGGGAGACATTTAAATGCCTCCCAGATCATTCCTCCCGCCTCGGAGTTGCCAGGGGGGTAGCTTTCCAGGCCTTCCCTCTGTAGCCACACACACAGATGTTTTGGCTGTACTGGGTGTGGCCAGCTCTGAAGCCAGCCGGAACTCCGTTCCTGGGCGTTCCTGCCCAAAAATAGCCCTGCTTTTAGATAGTATGTGCAATTCATACACAAAGGGCATGAAAATAAGGTCAAAAGCATGTTAATTTCAATGGGAGAAATTAAAAAAAAGAGGATAGGGTAATTGGTACAAAAATGAACAACCTGATTTGCACAGGGAGAAACAAAACCAACACAGGGACCTTGAAGTCAAATAAATTTGATAATCGCCTTAGTGCATGTGCAGAAGACATTCTCCATGAAGTTAAAAGGTAAAGGTTTCCCTTGCTCAAAAGCTAGTTGAATCTGACTCTAGGGGGCGGTGCTCATCTCCGTTTCCTAACCAAAGAGTTGGTGCTGTCCAAAGACGTTCCCATGGTCATGTGGCTGGCATGACTAAACGCCAAGGTGCACAGCACTGAAGCAGTGCCTATTTACCTGCTTGCGATTTCTTGCTTGCAAACTGCTAGGTTGGCAGGAACTGGGGCCAGAGATGGGAGCTCACTCCGTCATGCGGCACTAGGGACTCGAACTGCTGAGCTACAGACTTCCAGTCTGCAGCCGTCAGTGTCTTAACCTCTGAGCCACCGCGGCCCCTATCCATGAAGTTCGGAACCCTGGAAAAAGCAAGGTTCCCAGTTATGGGGAACGAGTGAACACCCATCAGCCATGGGCAGTGTTCCCTCTAAACTGAGTTAGTGTGAGCTAGCTCACAGTTTTTTAGCCTCCAGCTCACACATTTTTGTCTCCACTCCGGAAGGAGGGCTCCAGAGCAAACTAACTGATGCAGTAGCCAAATTGCTCGCTCACAGCTTCAATGGCAGTAGCTCACAAAGTAGAATTTTTGCTCACAAGACTCCACAGCTTCGAGGGAACATTGGCCATGGGTGCAATTTGTCGACACAATTCTGCCCCATTCATACTCCCTGCATTCTTATGTAACTTCTGCTTGATTCAGAATGTGAAGAGGGATCTCAAAACAAATCTTTCTTCAGTTAAAGGGTTGAAGGTGTTCAGGTCTTTGGGCAGTGCGATCCCACCTTCTCATATATCAACATTAAAGAAAATAACGATAAGCAGTGTTCCCTCTAAGCTGTGTTCGTGTGAGCTAGCTCACTGTTTTTTAGCCTCTGGCTCACACATTTTTAATCACCGCTCGGGAAGGAGGGCTCCAGAGCAAATTAATCTATGCAGCAGCCAAATTGCTCACTCACAATTTTAATGCCAGTCGCTCACCAAGTAGAATTTTAGCTCACAGGACTCCACAGCTTAGAGGGAACAGTGACAATAAGCCGACTTCAAATCTCTTTTCTTCGTTGTCTTTTTATACAGAAGACTGAACCTAGGGCCTTTGGTTGAGGACAGCGACAGGCACCCTCCTGTCTGGCACCCCTCCCTCCTTCTCCCCCAATCCGATTGCACTCCCCCTTCCCCCTGCTATGGTTTCGCATAGGAAAAGGAGTACGACAAGGATGTATATTGTCACCTTGGTTATTTAATATATATGCAGAGTACATCATGCGAAATGCTGGCCTGGATGAATCACAAGCGGGAATTAAGATTGCTGGGAAAAAGATAAC
>NW_015165329.1:77020-103103 GCF_001447785.1 Gekko japonicus
GATCTGGTCCATGGGGTCGCGAAGCGTCGGACTCGACTGTGCGACTGAACAACAACATCCCCCCTTCAAGGGGGGGGCAGTCAAAACTAGATGTATTCATGCCATCAGAATACTGTTACTTTTGAAATTGTTTTCATCAATATGTTTTATTGCTGTTCGTCGCTCAGAGTTCTCAGGGACTGAGCAATTTATGCATCTAAATTATAAATGAACAAGTAAATAAATAATGACAAAAGATATAGGATGACAATCAGCCTCAAACAATTCAGGTCTGTTTTGCCCAAGCACAACAGGGGGCTCTTTTGACTTTAATGAAGCCAGTCCCTCGGGGCTCAAGGGACCTGCAGTCCTGCTCTGCCTGGGTGTGAGAAGAAGGAGGAGATTGGATTTCTACCCTGCCCTTCACTCGGAGTCTCAGAGCGGCTTACAATCTCCTTCCCCTTCCCCTCCCCACAACAGACACCCTGTGAGGTAGGTGGGGCGGAGAGAGCTCTTTCCAGAACTGTCCTTGTGAGCTCTGACAGAACTGTGGCTTGCCCAAGGTCATCCAGCAGCTGCGAGTGGAGGAGCGGGGATTCAAACCCAGTTCTCCCAGCGTAGAGTCCGCACACTTAACCACTGCACCAAACTCGCTCTCAGGGTCGTCTGTCCTGTTTCTTTCCAAGAGTTTTTGGTACTGGTGGGAAGTGCCGTCGAGTCACATCCGACTTATGGTGACCCTGCAGGGTTTTCAAGGCAAGAGACAAACAGAGAGGGTCTGCCACTGCCTGTCCCTGTGGAGCAACCCGGGACTTTCTTGGTGGTCTCCCATCCAAGGACTAACCTGGGCTGACCCTGCTTAGCTTCCAAGATCTGGTGAGATTGAGCTGGGCTGGGCCGTGCAGGTCAGGGCACAGGTGAACAGAGGTGATTTTCCACTACCTGCCTCTACGTAGCGATCCTAGATTTCCTTGGTGATCTCCCATCAAACTATCACTAAGTTAAGTAGTGGTCAGCTTTCTCAGAGTTTGCTAGCTGAGTGTATCATTGCAAAGAATTGGAAAACCCAGGCTGTCCCCTCGATAGACCATTGGTACACTAAACTATGGGAATACCTGAATGATGACAAAATTGCTGAATGGTCTGCCCAGCATCAGTGTTCCCTCTAAGCTGAGTTAGTGTGAGCTAGCTCACGGTTTTTTAGCCTCCAGCTCACACATTTCTGTCTTTGCTCAGGAAGGACGGCTCCAGAGCAAACTAATTTGTGCAGTAGCCAAATTGCTGACTCACAACTTTAATGCCAGCAGCTCACAAAGTAGAATTTTTGCTCACAAGACTCCACAGTTTAGAGGGAACACTGGCCAGCATAATCTAATCAAAAGTACTCAAAGCCCGATGAAACAAATGGAAGGTTTTGCTAGCTAAACAAAACAGGTTTATGATGCACAGGCCATGTAATCCTTGGACAAATGCCTTGCGACTATACATGTTTCATTAGGTTAAAATTGCGAGTTGCTGCTGTTCTATAACCTTTCGTTTTGATGATCGTTATCTATTACTTCGATACAGCTATTGTTGTTATGTTGCTGGTTAACAAGATACTGTTTGGAAAGTTAACTTCTCCTTTATGTTGTTACTGTATCGATATTTCTATTGCATGTTGATACACTGTAATAAAATAAAAAATTTTAAAAAAACTTTCTCGGAGTTTGCTAGCTGAGTTATGGTCACACACACACACACACACAAACACAGGGTTTCCAAGGCAAGAGACGAGCAGCGGACTTCCTTGACAGTCTCCCATCCAAGTACTAAACGGGGCTGCCTCTGCTCAACTTCTGCGATCTGATGACAAATTGGGCTAGCCCAGATAATCCAGTCAGGGCAAACGTTTCTCCTCGTCCCTAAAATATTGGTGCACAGCTTCAGAGACAAGCTGGAGTCTTCCTGAGGCACGTTTTCTGCTACTTCAGGCCCTTCAGTCGCTCTAGAACGGGGCGGCCAAACTTGCTTAATGTAGGAGCTCCACAGAATAAACGTCAGATGTTTGCGAGCCGCAAGACATGAACAAATATCACACGTTTTCCCTGGGAAGTATGCAGATTTGCTTTTTATTAACATTCAATGAGACTGCCAAAATAGCAACAAAAGCAGTAAAGGCAGATATTGGTAATGACAGGGGTCGTTTCGTAGAGCGCATTTGTGCAACCCATTTGCAGGGTCCATTTGCATATGCCACACCTGGTGGCGGGGGCACCCGGAGAAGACCGGGAAGGGAACCCAGGCATGTTTAAAATGTCTTTCTTTCCCTTTCCCAGATGGAAGTTGGACCAGATAGCCTGTATGGCCCCTTCCAACTTTTTGATTCTATGATTCTAACCTTGAATTGTGCTCAGAAACAAATAGAAGCCAGCGTAGATGGGACACGACTGAGGTAATATGGTCCCTACGACCCACTCCAGTCAACATCCTGGCATGAATGTGCTCATTTTATGAGATGGTAGACAAGGTAAACCTTTTTTCTGCGAATGCATGGAAGCCTGTTTCTGCTTGGTGAAGATAGAATCTTAATCTACAGATTGACCTTTACAATTGTTTCCCTCTATTTCAGTTTAATAGCTGAGAGTGTGGACGTTCTATTTGTGATAGTAATTTAATAGTTGAGAGCATGGGCATTATATTTGAGACAGTATGTCCCTATAACCACCAAGGAAGGATCTGCAGAGGAAGGCCATGGCCAACCACCTCTGCTTCTCACAGGCCTTGAAAGCCCCTTGCTGGGGTTGCCATAAGTTGAAAGCTAAGCAGGGTCAGTACTTGGAAGGGAGCCCACCAAGGAAGGCTCTGCAGATGAAGGCCATGGCCAACCACCTCTGCTTCTCACAGGCCTTGAAAGCCCCTTGCTGGGGTTGGTATTTGGATGGCAGTCCACCACAGAAGGATCTGCAGAGGAAGGACATGGCAAACCAACTCTTGGAAGAGAGACCACCAAGGAAGACTCTGCAGAGGAAGGCCATGGCCAACTAGGCTTGCCAAGTCCCCCCGGGGGGCGGGGAAACCCCCGCCTGAGAGGCCCATTACCCACCGCCGACGGATCGGGCCCCGGGGGGAACCCCACCCCCAAAGCTCGTAACATGCCCGGCGTCAGCACATCACCCGGAAGTGACGCAATCACGTTGGGCACGTTGGGGGCGGGGCCACAATCATCCAAGGGAAAACTCTATGGTTTCCCCTCGCATGGACTCACAGAACAAGACTGGACTCCCCCGCTTTTCAACAGGTGAGGACTTGGCAACCCTATGGCCAACCACCTCTGCTTCTCACAGGCCTTGAAATCCCCTTGCTGGGGTTGTCATAAGTTGGAAGCTAAGCAGGGTCAGTGCTTGGAAGGTAGCCCACCAAGGAAGGCTCTGCAGAAGAAGGCCATGGCCAACCACCTCTGCTTCTCAGAGGTCTTGAAAGCCCCTTGCTGGGGTTGCCATAAGATGGAAGCTAAGCAGGGTCCGTACTTGGAAGGGAGCCCACCAAGGAAGGCTCTGCAGAGGAAGGCCATGGCCAACCACCTCTGCTTCTCAGAGGCCCTGAAAATCCTTTGCTGGAATTGGTATTTGGATGAGAGACCAAGGTGGCCATTTTCTCCAGATCAACTGATCTCTGCTGCCTGGAAATCAATTGTAACCCCCAAGAGATCTTTAGCCACTCCCTGGAGGTTGGAAACCCTGCCTGAACATTTTATGGGGTCCCCATAATTTGGCAGCAACCCCCCATTTTGTAAATGCTGACTCTGGATGTTTTAGAGGACCGACTTGGTCAGGCGGTTTTCCTTCCTCCAGTTCCAAAGGCATTTCATTCTCAATGATGACTGCGGGGAGGGGGACGGGGGGGGGGAGTCCTCAGCCTGTCCTCCGTAGACCCGTTAATTGGGCAAACTGGGGCATGTAAATGAAGAAATGCCTTTGATCTTCTTGGTTGCCCTTTACAAAATGAGATACATTTCCTCTCCAGCATTTCAGAGATGAAAATGGCAATGCTCTGATCTAAATGTTAACGGTTCTCGTTTGAAAGCCCGGAATCGCCGCTTTCAGTGCTGGAGGATTGCTCTCTTCCTGTTCCGTAAGCCCTTTCTAGGTAGCATTGCCAACTCTGAGTTGGGAACTTCTTGGAGATTTGGGGACGTCGGGGCTGCCGGCCTCCACGTGGGGTGTGGAGATCGCCTCTTTTAGAGCCGATCTCCAGTTGACGAAGATTAGTCCCCCCTGGAGACAATGGCTGCTCTGGAATGTGGACTCTAGGTCATTGTCTCATGACGAGTTCCCTCCCCTCCCTAAATCCTACCCTCTCCAGATTCCACCCCCTCCCAAATCTCCAGGTATTTCCCAACCCAGAGCTGGCAACCCTTTGGGAAGTGTATCTTGGGGAGGACAGGGTTTGGGGAGACCAGAGACCTCAGTGGGGTATAAATCCAGTCTCCAAAGCAACCATTTTCTCCAAGGCAACCAGTTTCTCTTATCTGGAGGTCAGTTGTAAATTTACCGAAGGATCCTGAGGCCTCACTTAGAGGCTAGCAATCCTGTTTTAGGTGTTCAAAGCAACCTGAATAAACACACACTGGATTCAGTGTTCCCTCTAAGCTGAGTTCATGTGAGCTAGCTCATAGTTTTTTTAGCCTCCGGCTCACACATTTTTGCCTTAGCTCAGGAAGGATGGCTCCAGAGCAAGCTAATTTATGCAGCAGCCCAATTGCTCACTCACAACATTTCTGCCAGTAGCTCACAAAGTAGAATTTTTGCTCACAAGGCTCCACAGCTTAGAGGGAGCATTGACTGGATTGTAGTACTGGCTTCCACTCTCCAATTTATATGCATTCATTGGAGTACGTGTATAGCCCCCATAATTTAGCAATCTACAGATTAGTGATATATGAATATGCCTCTGGTCTTCTTGGGAGTTCTTCGTGTTTCTTTCCTAACATTTCAAAGCTCCGTGCATACATTCCAATGAATGCTCATGGTTCGGAGAATTAGCTAGTGCAATCCCCAGACCATATTCCCAAATTATTATGCAAGAGTGTTTTCCCTTGCTTTCACCATGCATGTCCGTTGGGTTTTTTTTGTCATTCTGTGTTGATCTTTCTTCATTCAGTGCTCAGATCTCATTCCAGTTACTGTTTTCCCGAGTTTTCTGAGAGTGCTTTTGCGCCAATTTTTCCCTTGTTTTGCTTCCAAGACAAAGGTAATTCAAAAGCATGCAGGTTCCCTCAGATCTCTCCACCCCACTCTTTTACCACCCCTTGAAGGTCACTCCCCACCAGTGTTCCCTCTAAGCTGAGTTAGTGTGAGCTAGCTCACAGTTTTTTAGCCTCCGGCTCACACATTTTGGTCTCGGCTCAGGAAGGATGGCTCCAGAGCAAACTGATTTATGCAGAAAAGAAAACTGTTTTAAGATGATGTACAGATGGTATATGACCCCCCAAAAAATTGCTAATATGAATAATAATATGTCTAATAAGTGTTGGAAATGCAAAAAGCATGAAGGCTCTTTGTATCATATATGGTGGACTTGTGATAACGCAGCGGCATTTTGGACGGAAGTCCATGCCGAAATGCAAAAAATTTTTAAAAGTACATTTAAAAAAGAACCAGAAATTTTGTTGTTGGGTCTTAAGATGGAGGAGGTCAATGTAGAGAAAAAGACACTGTTATGGTATTTGATAACAACTGCAAGAATGACATTTGCGCAATGTTGGAAACAAGATAAGGTACCAGAAATATGGGACTGGATAAAAAAAATGCTCTTTATGGCTGAAATGGACAAATTGACAAAGAAACTTAACGGCAAGGAAGATGAAGAATTCTATGAAGAGTGGAAAGACTTTAAAGAATATGTAGAAGTGAAATGGAATGTTAAAAATACTTTAATAAGTTTTGATAGTTTTTAGAATGGATCAAAAAAAAAGTATTGAAATGATGAATTTAAGTAATGTTACCTGAAAGACTAATTTGTAATATGATAAAATATAGAATTAAAGATTAAGATGAAAATTTAAGGGGGATAACGCACTGTGGGAAGCCATGTAACGGGGGGTGGGGAGATATTTGAAAATGGATATAAAAAGATTGAAATGTTGTGAAAAATTTAATTTGCTTTTTATATCTGTACAATAAAAATGTTTTTTTTAAAAAAAACAAACAAACAGTGGGTTTCCCCCCTTTGCCTGTGTTTCTTTCTATTCCCTTTTATTCAACCAATTCATGCTAAAATGCATATGCAAAACCTGAACCACGAGGATTTAAATGTAAGGTGTTTGCTGGACGCTACTACACAGCTGTGATAGGGCCATTGCATAATGTTTTTTATTGTAGTTGCAGAATAAATACACCAAGAAGAAAAAGAATAGTGCATGAAGAGGGCACAGAATCTGAACCCAAGATTAAAGGTGCGTAAGGGGCCTAAATTATTCCCTCAGACTGCTGTTTATTCTGGAATTGGGGTAACACACACACATAGACATACAATATAGGTGCTGCTTCCCTTCTGGGAATTCAAAATAGGGCATTAAAAATGTAGCACTCACAGATAATAGTGGCAGCACTTAAATTCAGAGAGGCCCACACCTGTTCCAAATGGCAGAACAGATCTGTTTCAAATGGCAGAATTAACATAGTGTTTTCCCAGGAATGTGTACTACTGTGGAACCTCTCACAGTTCCGCAGGGCCGTGAAAACGGAGCTTTTCCAGCAGGCCTCTGGGCCGACCTAGAGCTGAAGCTTTCCAGAGCAGTGGTACAGTTGACAGCATGTGAACGCACTTTACTCAGAGAACCGCCATCGCTAATAATGGTTTTAAATTGTATTATGCCGTGTTTTAGATATTTTTGTACCCTAAGCGATGGGCATGGAGTGATGAACAAGACGCTAATGATGAAACAGACCCTTTCAAGGTTTACTTAACTATATGATGGCACCTGGTATTTTTGGCCACCCCCAAAAAAACCCACCCCAGACTTTCACATACAGAGATAATGGAATATTTATTTATATTCATCTATTGAAACAGTTATATTCCCGCCTTTCCTTGTGGTTCAAGGCAGCTCAGAGGGCGCAATGACTGCATGTAACAGTATTGCACCGCAAGATGCTTTTTGCCCTCGACAGGGAAGGTCAAAGAGTAGTGGAGTTTGAATGCCCTTCCGTCAAATCCCTTGATGGTAACTGACTCTGATGCAGCTCTGCAACTTTTTAAAAGACGCTCGGCTGTATCTTAACTCTCCCTGGTGAAGGAACCATGGTGTGTGATGTGATGGCCTTGGTAAAAGGTAAAGGTAAAGGTTCCCTTGCTCGAAAGCCAGTCGAATCCAACTCTAGGGTTGCGGTTTTCATCTCCGTTTCAAAGCCGAAGAGCCAGCGCTGTCTGAAGACGTTTCCATGGTCATGTGGCCGGCATGACTAAACACCAAGGCGCACGGAACGCTGTTACCTTCCCACCGAAGTGGTACCTATTTATCTACTTGCAATTTCTTGCTTTCTAGGGTGGCAGGAGCTGGAACTAGAGACAGGAGCTCACTCCGTCATGCGGCACACTCGGGTCTCGAACTGCTGAACTACCGACCTTCCACAGCCTGCAGTTCAGCGTCTTAACCACTTGAGCCACCGCAAGCTCCTTACGGCCTTGGTAACAGTAGTTAAATTTACAAGGCCCCTTCACTGTTCAGTAAAAATGAGAGGAACTGAGAAGACTGTTGTCGGAGCAGCTCCCTAGCAGAGGAGGAAATGAAGTGTTTCTAGGGGTGACAGAGAGAATGTGTTGATATTTATTATTTATCCATTAAATCCTTTATATCCCACCTTTCCTTCCTTTTTTAACTTAAAATAAAAACATGCTTCAAACATCAGCACTCTTGCATTATTTTGTTTCTTTAACAGTGTCTGATCACTGCCACCTCTTGCTCTGAATTATTGCATCAAAATGCCTGTGCTGTTTGCAATCTTGAGTACGCTGTTCAGGTGTGTATGTGTAAGCCGCAAGCCTACGATGACGCAGCAGCAGCAGAACTGGAAGAAGAAGCAGAAGACAACCAGCTCCACTGTGGGCCTGATAGAAGCCCTCCGGGGCCTGATCCAGCCCCCAGGCTGCATGTTTGACACCCCTGTCCTAGAGATTGGGACGAGGAGCCTGGGGAGTGCAGAGGCTGGGAAGGGGAAGGACCATAATGCCATAGAGCTCTCCTTCTAAGCCAGCCATCTTCTCCAGTGACTAGGTTTTCCAACCCCCCCGGTTTGCCAGGGGTCCCCCGTTTTTGGGGAAGCCCCACCCCCAACACCCACAGCCACCCATCTCTCTCCCTTTAAGTGTGTGGAACCCGTGTTTCCTCCCAAGCCAGATCTCCGCAAGCTTGCAGGGAAATGCCAGCTTTGTGCTCTTAAAAGGGAAACGCGGCTCCTCTTAAAAGGGAAACGCCGGCTCCTGCATTTAAAAGGGAAACGCTGGCTCCTTTATGTGCAGGGAACTGCCGTTTCTGGAGATCCAGCGCACGGGCGGGTGGGGGGGCGGCGGATGTCCCCAACATGACATCATCACATCGGGGATGCCCCGCCCCCTCCAGGAACACCCCCAAAGTCCCCTGCTGGGGGTGGAAGATGGACTTGGTAACCCTACCAGTGACTCTGATCTCTGTCGTCTGGAGAGCAGTTGTAATTCCAGGACTTTGGAGCGCTGAACCGTAAATCTGGTGCCTTAAAATATCTCTGCGCCGGGTCATTCTTCTTCTATTTTGAGCAGACAAGATTCAATTACGGGTTTCCTGAACAAGAGGGCTTTTCAGAGTGTTGTGTTTTGGAAGCAAAATTTGAAAACGTTCAAAAGGTTAAAAGGGCAATCCGGTGAAATGTAGCACTATAGAGCACTGGACCAGGGCTGGAGAGACCCACATTCAGACCCCCAATTAGCCTGGGGTCTCGCCGAGTAACTTTGGGCCAGTCAGTCCCTCATGGAATACGGGGATGGTTAGTCTGGTCCACCAGGGTCCTTCTTCTGTTCCTCATTCATGACCCTGGCAGGAAGTAACATCAATAACCACAATGGTTCGATGTGGCCAAGAGCAAAGTGATGCACATTGGAGCCAAAAATCCTAACTATAAATACACATCGATGGGGTCCGAACTGGCAGAGACTGACCAAGAGAGAGATCTTGGAGTCGTAGTCGATAGCTCAATGAAAATGTCGAGACCAATGCTCCCTCTAAGCTGTGTAGTCTTGTGAGCAAAAATTCTACTTTGTGAACTACAGGCATTAAATCGCTGAGTGAGTGATTTGGCTCTTGCATAAATTAATTTGCTCTGGAGCCCTCCTTCCTGAGTTAAGACAACAATGTGTGAGCGGGAGGCTAAAAAACCATGTGCTAGCTCACACTAACTCAGCTTAGAGGGAACACTGGTCGAGACAGTGTGTGACTGCAATAAAAAAAGGCCAACGCTATGCTGGGGACTATTAGGTAAAGGTAAAGGTTCCCTTGCTCGAAAGCCAGTCGAATCCGACTCTAGGGTTGAGGTGCTCGTCTCCGTTTCAAAGCCGAAGAGCCAGCGCTGTCCGAAGATGTTTCCATGGTCATGTGGCCGGCATGACTAAACACCAAGGTGCACGGAACGCTGTTCCCACCGAAGTGGTACCTATTTATCTACTTGCAATCTCTTGCTTTCGAACTGCTAGGTTGGCAGGAGCTGGAACTAGATATGGGAGCTCACTCCATCATGCGGCACCCCAGTCTCGAACTGCTGAACTACTGACCTTCCACCGCCTGCAGTTCAGCGTCTTAACCACTTGAGCCACCACAGCTCCTGGGGACTATTAGGAAGGGAATTGAAAACAAATCAGCTGGTATCATCATGCTCCTGTATAAATATATGGGGTTTTTAAAATTTATTTATTTTATTTTTTATATTTCCAGATATCTGGCTCAGGGCAGCTAACACATTAAAATGGCATAAACTACCAAGTTAAAACAATTAATAAATACCATACCAGTTAAAACAACACCAGTTGCAATTAACCCAACAGTGTAACTGTTAGCAAAGAGCTGTGGAAGAAGTTATCTGAATTTAAGAACACCTTTGTGGTTGACTTTATTGCACAAGAACGCTGAACTGAGACCTGTTTGATAAAAAAAACCTTCGAAACGAACAGTAACTCGGGAGGTTCGTCCGTTCATCTTGACGTCATCATCTTCTGTTTGGTGGCGCCCTATTGTTGAAAAACAAAGATTAAAACATCATGAAGCTCATCAGTACTATTGTTTAATTATTGTGTATTATTCTTAATTGTATGCACTTTGCAGCAATCCATTTTGTTCAGGTGTCATTTCATTGCTGCTCCCTTTGTTGGTATATGATTATCCTCAGTTCTACCAGCTTAGTAATGTTATAGAGTGGCTTTTCTGAAAACTGTGACTGGTTAGGTTGTTATCTAAGAAAGCACTGCAATTCTCTTAAAAAATGGTGGGATTCTCTTGAACTCTGAAAATCGACTGAAGACATAAAATGGTCTGCAGATGTAAATGAAAGGAAATGCTAACAGCATCTATGCATCTTTGAAGAAGACCGTCGACACGAAGCTCATATCCAGAATTTTCGTTGAACGTCATTGCACATTTGAACTTTACTGAACTTTACTACAAACTTGAACTTTATTGTCTGACTTGTGTTTTGCCCTGAACATGTACTGTATGTTCTTGCATATATCCAATATAAGTACATCTAATTTAGTAGATACAAATTGTCGTTTCAGACGTCTGCTACTCACAACCTTTGCCACAGTTGGGCCAGACGGCGTGTAGCCTTCCAGGGAAATCCCGAAAGGGATGTCAGCCGCCCCAAAAGTGATGTCAGTCACTTTGGTCAGCATGAGGTCACTTAAAGTTTTTTTCCTGGAACTGACTTCACACCATCACAGTGGACTGTTCCCAATTTCCCCAGCAGTAGAGTTCCTAATGGGCTCTTTTTGTAGTAGGAACTCCTTTGCATATTAGGCGACACACCCCCTAATGTAGCCAATCCTCCAAGAGCTCACAGAGCTCTTCTTACAGGGGCTACTGTAAGCTCTTGGAGGATTGGATACATCAGGGGTGTGTCGCCTAATGTGCAAAGGAGTTCCTGCTACAAAAAGAGCCCACCGCATGCCAGCCATCAGGTGGGACCTGGGGATCCCCTGAGATTACAGCTCATCTCCAGACTACAGAGATCAGTTCCCCTGGAGAAAATGGCTGCTTTGGAGGGTGAACTCTATGGCATTGTACCTCACTGAGGCCCCTGTCCTCCCCAGGATCCATCCATACCCAGATCTCCAAGAGTTTTCCAATCTGGATCCGGCAACCCTATCTGCCCATCCCCAACGGTGGTCCAGAGGGGATCTGGCGATTCGAGTTCCTAAAGGTCTGCAACCCTTCTTAACTAGCCAGAGTGCCAACTCCTTGGGACTTGGTGGAAGGAGCTGCAGAACCGAGATGCCGCCTTGGGCGTAAGAAGCATTAATCCAGGTAACTCATTTCATCCATAGAGTCTGCCACAATATGAGACTGGTAGAAACTTGCAGGAAGGTACATGCCATCCTTCCGCTGCACATCACTTGAAAGAGTTCAGACTGTTCTTTCTTGTTAGGCCAAGCTGTGGGGAGGTGTGGGGGATTTTTTCTCCACGTGGTTGGAAATTCAGGTCTTGTTCTGGTCCAGTAGGTACGTCGCTCAACTCCATCTGAGATTATTTCCAAGAAATTATTGCGTAAGAACATCAGAAGAGCCCTGCTGGATCACATCAGTGGTGGTCCATCTAGTCAAACATCCTGTTCCACACAGTGGCCAACCAAGTCCCCCGGGGGGGGGGCAGAAACAAGGGGGAAGGCCTTCCACTGATGTTGCCTCCCAGCACTGGCATTCAGAGGTTTATTGCTTCTGTAGGTGCAAGTACGGAGGAATATAATTTTTTTGGGGGGGTTGTATTTTTCATGTGTGTGTGAGGGTGTGTGCACCTGGAAGTCATGGTGACCTCTGGTGACTGACCCCTACTGGGGACCTGGAGCATATTCAGAGAGGTGGCTGAGTGAAGCCTGCCCCCGCCTCCCCCACCTCTGGTATTCCAAGGAGGTCTCCCATCCAAGTCCTTGACAGAGTCGACCCTGCTTAGCTTCCGAGATCTGATGAGATCGGGCTTGCCTGGGCTACCCAGGTCAGGGCAGGAGGGATATAAAGTTTTGTAAAAATAAATAAATAAATAAACCCCCCAACATGTCAAGACCAATGTTCCCTGTAAGCTGTGGAGTCCTGTGAGCAAAAATCCTACTCTCTGAGCTATTGGCATTAAAGTTGTGAGCAGGTGATTTGGTTACTGCAAAAATTAGTTTGCTTTGGAGCCACCCTTCCTGAGCGAAGACAAAAATGTGTGAGCCAGAGGCTAAAGAACTGTGAGCTGGCTCACACTAACTCAGCTTAGAGGGAACACTGGTCAAGACAGAGGGAATCTCAAGTGGGGAAGAAAGGTGATGTATTGCGTAAGAACATCAGAAGAGCCCTGCTGGATCAGATCCGTGGTGGTCCATCTAGTCAAACATCCTGTTCCACACAGTGGCCAACCAAGTCCCCGGGGAAGAGGGCGGAAAGAAACAAAAAGGAACAGAAAACAGAGTTTAAATCTTTGCCGGTGGCACATTTTGCATTGTTGACAGCCATTGGGGTGGCTCTCAGCCAGGCTCGGATTTACCACCCCAGGAAAGCACAAGAAGTTAAGGTGTTTTTGGCAAATTACTAAACAAGCTGCATGCAAATGAAATCTGTCTCTTTCCAAAGAACTGTCTGTTCTCATTCGGCAAGGGAAGTGGCTGGGATAAGTTTCCAAGATGGTGCTCGTAAACCACCGCAAAGGCGTAGCGATTGCTACCTCCCCCGGTTCAAAGATGGTCCCCACGTGTCCTTCCTTACCGAAGGGACGGTTAGAGTCAGCAACTCCGCATGCCTGAACATTGAGGAGCACTACATCACTCTAAGTGTGTATCAGTGTTATGTCCATGAATGGGATGCCTCCCTTTGTCTTAAACCGGGAGCTGCCGGGGGTGTGTGTGTGTCAGGCAACCCTATATAAAAAAAGGTTTAAATTGCATTGGATCTCCTTGCAACTTTATCCTTCTGCCTTGAACAGAGATTAGTACATCTTCCCAGAGGTCATTTTTGGGGGGAACGCGGGGGAACGCAGTTCCCCCGGGTGAGGTGCAGGGGGGCGGGGCACATGATGAAGCCCCGCCCCCTGCTTCCAGCCGCCCCGCTTCCAGCCCTCATTCAGCCAGGAGGAGGCAGGAGAAGAGGGAGGGTAAGTTGCTTCCTCCCCGCCTCTCCCCACCCCTGCCTGCCTGGGGCCAGGGAGGGCCTTGGCGGGGCTTCCTCGCACTCCTGCTGGCCTTGCATGTCCACCGCCGGGGCCCCTGATGTCAGGGGGTGTGGCATATGCTAATGAGTTATGCTAATGAGTTCCCCTAGCTCTTTTTCTATGAAATGACCCCTGCATCTTCCCATGGGACAATGAATTGCCATTGCTTCTATATTGGAAGATCAATGAATGGCAGATGGGATTGTCCAGATGGATCGGTGTGACCAATGCCTCCTTGCCAAAGGCAAGACGGGGGAAGACTTCTTCGTTTCCTGCTTGCATTATTCGATAGCGTGGTCTGTATTTGCACAGATTGACCAGTTTTGCAGGTTAGACGCCAGTTGGGCTGAAACACCTTTTGTTGCTTGCATGCCTTTGTTGCTTCAGATTCTGCAACCAGTGATCTCTTTTAAAGTGGGTCATCTGCAGAGCTGCGGTGGCTCAAGGGGTTAAGTCGCTGAACTGCAGGCTGTGGAAGGTCGGTAGTTCAGCAGTTCGAGACCCGAGTGTGCCGCATGACGGAGTGAGCTCCCGTCTCTAGTTCCAGCTCCTGCCAACCTAGCAGTTCGAAAGCAAGAAATTGCAAGTAGATAAATAGGTACCACTTCGGTGGGAAGGTAACAGCGTTCCGTGTGCCTCAGCATTTAGTCATGCCGGCCACATGACCATGGAAACGTCTTCGGACAGCGCTGGCTCTTCGGCTTTGAAACGGAGATGAGCACTGCAACCCTAGAGTTGGACTTGACTGGCTTTTGAGAGAGGGAACCTTTACCTTTACTTTACCATCTGCAGAAGCCATATGACATCGTATCTGATGACTGGAAGTCTGCTAACTCTCCACATGAACGTTTAACAAGATTGCTGGCAACCCAAAAAATAAAAGGCACGGGGACTGCTTTCTTTCTCTCTCTCTTTTTTTTTTTGGTAGAAAAATCCTCCCTCCCTCCACCTTACATTCATCTCTGTTGAGCAAGCAAGCATCACACATTTTATACCAAAATCAAAATAATTAGATCACATTTGCTCTGCTTGGTTTCTTTTTTCCCTTCTGTCACACTTTAATTAAATCGTTACTATGAGAAATATCTCCTCGGGGCCATAGCCTGTGGATATGCTTTAAATAAACTCGTAAAGATGTTTTCCCAGATACGTGGAAGCTTTAATTATGATTTGCAGCACTCGCTGTTAACAGTCTAAGGTACATCGTGATCATCCAAATCCTGCAATGAATTAAAGCGATCCACCTCTGAGGTGCGCTTGCGGTTTCCCTGTGTCTCCCGACTAAAAAAACACACGACAGAGATTTTTATTTATTTAATTAATTTTATTTATACCCCGCCCTCCCCGCATGCGGGCTCAGGGCGGCTTACAACAATATGGCACATAGTGCAAGAAAACGCAATAAAACAATTTAAAACAGTTAATACATGGGCCACGCCCAAGGATCCCGCGTGACTAAAACCCTCTCTCCATATTGCACATGCCTTTTCATTCCAAGGGAGGCTACTGTGGCCTCCTGCTGTTATCTGCCACTTAGCCTCCGACGGTGCTGCTAAACGGTCCCCATTGGTGGTAGTGGTGGCGGCGGCGGCTCCTATTCGAAAGCCTGGTGGAAGAGCTCCGTCTTGCAGGCCCTGCGGAACTGCAACAGGTCCCGCAGGGCCCTGATCTCCTCCGGGAGCTCATTCCACCAGATAGGAGCCGCCTATGTTACGTTTACTGTGCTGATTAGCATGCCCCGGGTGTGTTTACCTGCCATAAATATTCATCACTGAATGAAGTGATTATCAATGAGTGAATCACCACTACACTCAAGACAGTTTCAGGGGGCAGCTGTGTTGATCTGCCACAGAACGGATAAGTTGAAATCGAGCAGCACCTTAGAGATCGACAAGATTTTCAGGGTATGAGCTTTCGAGAGACAGAACTCCGAAAATCTTTTTTTTGTTTTCTAAGGTGCTACTGGACTTGAATGTAGCTGTTCTGCCCCACCATCTACTCTGATTGGTGTGGATTGAGAGCTGGGACATACCTGGCAAATTGAACCCCTCTGATGTAGGGAAGAAGAAGAGGAGAAGAAGAGATTGGATTTCTACCCCGCCCTTCACTACCCAAAGGTGTCTCAGAGCGGCTTACAAACTCCTTTCCCTTCCTCTCCCCACAACAGACACCCTGTGAGGTAGGTGGGGCTGAGAGAACTCTTGACAGAAACTGCTCTTTTTCAAGAACAGCTCTGACAGAACTATGGCTTGCCCAAGGTCATCCAGCCAGGTGCAAGTGGAGGAGTGGGGGAATCAAACCCGGCTCTCCCAGATTAGAGTCCGCGCACTTAACCACTACACCAAACTGGCTCTCTTCGGGAATCAAACGTACTCTGCTCACAATACCCATCTTCTCTGGAGTCGGGCACCCCATGCTATCAGATTGCCAAGTTGTTCGTGGTTCTGTTTGCCGCACTGTATGCAGATCTGTGCAACTGGCATTGCTCATCACCACAAAGACAGTCGCTGAAGGAGCATTTTGAGAACTCTCTGAATTGCTGGGGAACTGCAGTTTCTCAGCATTCCGATCCATTGGCTGATCCTCCACTGGCTTTCCCCTCCGCTGTTTGACCAAACCCACTTTGGAACAGAAAAGGGGCAGCTCAAAACCTCAAGTCGCCCCTGAACGACCATAGATCTATGCTGAAGGTACCCTAAAACCCGATGATCAAAGAAAGTGAAAGCGCCATGCAGTGTAGAGGGTACCATAAAATCCGATGATCAACGGAAGTGACAGCAGCATGCAATCCAGAGGGGAATTTCTCTTCCAACGTGGGTTTGGTAAAACAATGGAGGGAAAAGCCAATGCAGAATCTCCCACTGTTAGTGTTCCTGTCAATCCTATCAGAAAAAATGCCAAGGAGCGCGATCCTAAATAAATTCACGATGCCTCTGCATGTATACCTCTGCTTAGGACGGCTGCTTAGGAAACCAGGAGTCAGCTTGGCCTAATGAATGTTTAAAGAGTCGTCACACATATCATAAAGTCACGCATAAAGTGCCATCAAGTCTCAGCTGATTTATGATAACCCCTTACAGTGAAAGCAAGAAATTGCAAGTAGATAAATAGGTACCACTTTGGTGGGAAGGTAACAGCGTTCCGTGCACCTCGGTGTTTAGTCATGCTGGCCACATGACCACGGAAACGTCTTCGAACAGCGCTGGCTCTTCGGCTTTGAAACGGAGATGAGCACCGCAACCCTAGAGGCGGATTCGACTGGCTTTCGAACAAGGGAACCTTTACCTTTACTTTTTTACAGTTTTCAAGGCAAGAGACAAACAGAGGTGGTTTGCTAAGGAGCAATCGAGGCTCCTGGCCGAACTGCGCAAGTGCACACATGCGCAGTTCAGCTGCCTCGCTCTCCCTGCAGTGGCTTCCCCCCCGGCATCTGATCGTGCTGGGGAGCAACTGCGCGGTGGCTCAGGGGATCTATCTGATCCCGCCACTGCGTGTCTCTTTTGGTGCGGCTTTAAAAAGCTGCACTTCGGCCGTTCTATTTCCCCCCATGTGGCAGGGGCCTCTGTGTAGCAAACCTGGACTACGTTGGTGGTCTCCCATCCAAGTACTAACCAGGTCCTACACTGCTTAGCTTTAGGAGAGTTTGCAAGACAGTACTTTCTACCACCAACGTCCTGGTGGCACATACCCTTTGCAAACGCAATCATAAGGCCCCGGATTTCTCCTTAACAATGTGAGTTCCCCCCACTACTGAACTCTTTTAATCCGTCCACATATCCCAGCCAATGTTTCTTCATAAATATCACTCATCAGTCCCTGCCGTTTGTTATTTTCTTTACCTGGAATGGGGGGAAAAAAACCCTTTTAAAAAAGATAACAATCTGTTCGCTTGCTATCATTAGAACAGAACAGAATGACTGGAAATGTCCTACCCTAAGAAGTTATTATAATAATGAAATCATATCCTAGGATAATAAGGGGAAAATGTATTCAGAGTAGCAAAGGTATAAACACTGGTGAACAAATTCAAGCATGTTACTAAAATGTATCTCTTTATTTGTTCTCCCCCCCCCTCATCTTTCATCTTGATTAATTTATGTTCTTTGCCTTTGGTACAGTTATGCCTTTCATCTGAAGCGCCTTTTATCTCAGCATCTCCGACGTTAGAAATCAGGAGCTTAAAGTTTTCCATTATGTTGTTCCTCTGAGGATGGGGAACACCAGACAAACGTAGCAATGGAGTCTATAAGGCAGCACGGAGAAGGCGAAGTCACGAAATAGGCATGCTCCTTCGGAACCAAACTAATCGTACGCCAAGATGCACCTAGCCCACTTTGAATAGCACGGCTGGGGCTAATCTGAATTGGGAAATTGATGGATTGCAGGAAATTATTAAGGGGCAAAACAAAGCCAACACGAATAGGAATAAAGCTTTGAGATCCTTACCAGTGAACTTACTCTATTGGGACCATGTTTTTGTGGCAAATATAGACTCCTTTGCATCTCTGCTTTCATTAAAACCACCAAGTTTCTCATCTTTGTGGCCTTTGGAGAAGGACTCAACACTGAAGTTCTGCAACAGTTGGACAAGACCTCGAGTGGCACCTGGAGACCTCCTGCTAATACAATTGATCTCCAGCAGGGGTCATTCCATAGAAAAAGAGGTGCAGGAGCTCATTAGCATAACTCATTAGCATAATTTATTATTGGCTCAACCAATGGAGGGACAACCTCATGCATGCACACTCTCTCCCATACAGGAAGCAGAAACTCGAAGCCGGAGGGAGGGGTTGAGGGAACTGGGCAAAAGGAGCTGCGATATGGCTACAGCCGCCGCCATACATGCCCGCTCTTGGACTTGTTACTGCTGGAATGCCGCTCCTGCTCGTTCCCCCCTGATCTCTAGACAACCAAGTTCAGTTTCCTTGGAGAAAATTAGTGCTTTGGAGGGCGAACTCTGTGCTACTGTGCCTCATTGAGGTTCCTACCCTTCCTAAACCCTGTCCTCTTCAGGCATCGCCTCCAAAATCTCTAGGTATTTCTCAACCCAGAGCTGGAATTCTACCAAGATCTCTCTTTTGACCTTCAGTGAGAAGGTGAACCGGGCGACAGCAAAGGAAGAAACTGAGTCGATAGAACCTTGCATATATTTACCTTTATTTTCCAAAGTGTATCACATGATCTTAACAGAGCAAGTCTTCCAGAGTTGGCTTCCAATATAAGCATTTTAAAAAACCACCGTAAATAAACAACAACAGTGGAACAAAAAAGCTATGAAATCAGTACATTTATATATAAATGTAACTGCTGTGCATATAAATGTACCACAACGTAGAAATAGAATGAGAACACGTTTTGAATATAAATGTTACGAGGAAATGGATTTTGAACAAAAATATCTGTTATTCTTAAACGTTATATGTGAAATATATAATAGACTTTCTTTTAAGATTTGGTATATTAAAAGTTATAGCGAGTATCCAGAAATGTTGAAATATATAATAACATAGAATATACAATAATAAGGAAATGAACAATATAGTTGTGAAATAGCTTAGTTATGAAATCTGAAATTCAAAATGTTTGAAGTAAGAGACATAGTATCCGATAGAAAATGTCTTAAAAACTATAATAAAGGAGATGTTGGGGACAAATATTTACTTTTTCTGTTCTATATATCTTGCAATCTAATCCGATACATAAATCCAAACTAACAATAAAACTGCAGGATAAATGAATTGTTAATGGTAGATAGCCCTACAATTTAACTTTCTGGAAAAAATGGTATTCATTCTTTCACTATATCTCAACAAACAAAACAGTATAATGCTATACCTAAAATATATATACAGATTTTGCTTTCTATTGCCTGTATAAATGGTGACTAAGAGGCTTTAACACTGAAATGAAACCAAGGTTCCTATGTAATCAGTGATACAAATTCAAATTCAAATACCTTTTATTGGCATAGAAATACTTGTTTATTGTTAAAATTACCAATGTTACTTCATTTATGTTCTTTATATAATTTTAAAAAATGGACAGAGTTACAAAATGATATATGCTAAATGACAAAGGAAACTAGCTGCATTTTCCTATGTCTGTGTGAACAACAGTCCATTTTCTAACCTTTTGCTTCACAAATCCTGGCCCATTTCAATGCATTACCTATTGCTAGGGTTGCTATTACTAGGAGAACAGGATCTGGGGTTACTAGAAGGGCAGGATTTGGGGAGGGGATGGACTTCATTGGGGTACAATGCCATAGAGTTTACCTTCTAAAGCAGCCATTATCTCCAGGTGAATTTATCGCTGTCACCTGGAGGTCATTTGTAATCCCAGGGGATCTCCAGCCACCACCTGGAGGTTGGCGACCACCTATTGCTGGCCCACCATTTTTCTTCATGTGCAAATTCTATGGCAGTTAAAGAGCTTCTCCAATTATTTCCCCTTCTTGTGAATTTTCCCAACCATTTGGAGGACTGTCACTGGCTTAATCATCTGTCCAGAAATGAAAATCACATCCACCTGGCAGTTGCCAAATATATTTCAGCTGCACTAAAAATTTGAGCTCCTGCCATTAATTCAGTGCCTGCTTAAATACACAGGGGCTACTTTATTTAAATTCAATATTTTAAATTATGTGTTCGGGATCCACTTTTTTTCCTACTGAAGTGCTGAATGTTCCCTTTTCTCATGCATTTCTATTATTGCTACATCATTTCGTCTGAAGGGCTGTGAGCAATGTAGACTTTCTTGAATACACGAATGCTTCACAGCATGCTTTTGAATGTCAGCCATGCCCCTACACACACACACACCATGCTCCTTTTGGCTGTCAGCCAAGCCCTGACAAAAACATTCAGACTGTTTTTGTCAAGTTCTAAAGACTGATGTGAACTCCCTTCTATTGCTGAATGTTCCTTGAGAGACGGCCATCACTTGGCAAGCAATGTCAATGGCACAATCCTAGATAAGGGCGTGAAACTGGCCAGGTTTCAGGAAGCTCTTACATAATTGCCACCTTGCATGCAAGCAGCCTCCTGAATCATTAACTCGGGTTGCGGTGGCCTGTACAACGTACTGATAAGCTGCAATTATATGACAGCAGTTATGTTTCCCTCCTTCAGTACAGCATAACATATCTGGGGTTTATGTTTATGACTACCTGGAAAACATTCTCTCACACACCTGTCTATAACCTTAAGAACATAAGAGAAGCCAATGTTGGGTCAGGCCAACGGCCCATCCAGTCCAACACTCTGTGTCACGCAGTGGCCAAAACCTAGGTGCCATCAGGAGATCCACCAGTGGGGCCAGAACTCTAGAAGACCTCCCACTGTTGCCCCCCGAGCACCAAGGATACGGAGCATCACTGCCCCAGACAGAGTGTTCCATACCTTGGCACATACCTTTTGGAGTCTGCCAAAGACTTTTGTTGCTGGGACAAATTAAAATTGCCTGTGTCAAGATAACCTGGGTAGAACTGCAGGTACATAGCAAATTTAGATAGGGACAGGACACGTACACGCCAAACTCGTATGATTTCTTGTTGCGTTCTCAGTAGCAAGTGGCTAACGTATGAGGATTATAGCTAGATTTCAGTAGCACCTTAGAGACCAACAAGATTTTGGGGTGTAAGCTTCGTTAAATATGGGGGTCTAGTTGGTTCTTAAGGTGCTGCTGGACACAAATTTAGCTGTTCTATCGCAAGACAAACACGGTTACCCTCCGAAGCTGTCTTCATAAGGAAATTATGACTTTCACAAAGACAGCACAGAACTATCCACAGGTTTCTGGGGAACATGAGTCAACTTGAACCTGGAGAAACAGCAGTCCTAACCAGTGACTCCTAATTTCCTTGGTGATTCCCAACTGGAAGGCTTCCATGGGTCAAAACTCCCTCCTAAGAGTCAACGTTCCAAGAGTCAAAGCTTCCAAGAGACAAAGGTACCTGGAGAAGGGAGTTTTGACTCTTGGAAGTTTGTACTCTGAAAATCTGATTGGTCCCTAAGGTGCTACTGGATTCAAATCTAATTGTAGGGTAGATCTCCAGGCTACCAGCAATGACCAGTTAGGCTGACCCATTCTGCCAACATTACTGAAAAGCTGTTCTTCATTCAACAGCCTGTGTGCTCAGTTGTCCCACATCCCCGATAGTTATTCATTCAAATCAGGGGTCATTTTGTAGAAAAAGAGGTGCAGGAGCTCATTAGCATAACATTAGCATAGCTTATTTGCATATGACACACCCCCTGGCATCACCAGAAGTGTGTCAGAAGGCAACACCCACCGCTTAGGCTCTACTGGACTGTTTTGGATTGCTAGCTCTTGGGTGGCGGGGACACACACAGATCTGTCGTCACAGAGGAGGGAGAGCTTGTACCTGAAGGTGGGCCGGGGGGGCCCTCTGCAACTTACCTAGCTGCTTCTTGCTCCTCGTGGCCCGACTGAGGGCTGCTGGAAGCAGGGGGCGGGGCTTGTTGCATGTGCCCGCCCCCTGGGCTCTTTACTGCCAGAGCTCCGCTCCTGTGCACTCCCGCAGGAAATGACCCCTGATTCAAATTATGTCCTCATGTGTAGTGATAACCTAGATATTCTTTGTTTTCAATTTCTGGGTCAAAACTCCTGACTTTGGTGCAGTACAGATGTCTTCCAAACGAGTAAATATTTGACTTAAAAATCCTGTACAGTATGGTTCCTCCTCCTGATCCTGTCCCCCATTCACACTAGCCTAGGTTAATGACAGGGTGATAGTGCCCCATCAGGGATCATGTAGTGAATGGCATGACATTGTAACACTATGTTGTCACTCTGACTTGGCTGCATAATGATGTCACGTCAACGGGCTTCTGTGGGCCCAAGACACTTTTGCCTTTGTGGGCCCCTCCCACCATAATAATATCAATATTTTTTAAAAAATGATATGACTTTAATATTTCAACATTTTATTTATTTATTTATTTTTGTTTTAGGCAAAATTGTGATAGATTTTCATGGGCCCTAAAATTTCATTTCCCCCCCCCTGAAATGGAGGGGGCATTTTCTTTGACCCTAGAAGTCCATTTTTTTTTTGTCTATTTTTCAAAGAAATTAAGGCTGTGGAAGATCGGTAGTTCAGCAGTTCAAGACCCGGGTGCCGCATGACAGAGTGAGCTCCCGTCTCTAGTTCCAGCTCCTGCCAACCTAGCAGTTCGAAAGCAAGAAATTGCAAGTAGATAAATAGGTACCACTTTGGTGGGAAGGGAACAGCATTCCGTGCGCCTCGTCGGATTCGACTGGCTTTTGAGCAAGGGAACCTTTACCTTTACCTTAAAAGTATTGTGGGCCCTGGGCACTGTGCCCAGAGGTCATTTCAGGGGGGATCGCGGGGGAATGCAGTTCCCCCGGGTGAGGTGGGGGGCGGGGCACACGACGAAGCCACACCCCCTGCTTCCAGCCACCCCGCTTCTGGCCCTCATTCAGCCAGGAGGAGGCAGGAGAAGAGGGAGGGTAAGTTGCTTCCTCCCTGCCTCTCCCCACCCCTGCCTGCCTGGGGCCAGGGAGGGCCTTGGCGGGGCTTCCTCGCACTCCCGCCGGCCTTGCAGGTCCACCGCCGGACCCCTGATGTCAGGGGGTGTGGCATATGCTAATGAGTTATGCTAATGAGTTCCCCTAGCTCTTTTTCTATGAAACGACCCCTGACTGTGCCTAATGGATAAGTCGGCCCTACATGTCAGCACAATCAGAAAGAAGGATGAAAAAGGGAGGGGAAGTCAGTGTGTAAACAAATGATCACAAAATACAATGAGGCGTTTAGCTTAGCAGTAGCCATAATATAAGTGACCAATTAACTGGGCAGTGAAACGAGTCAATGCCTCTTTTAATGCTGTTTCCCTGTGCCAGGGGTCCCAAATGTGGTGCTTGTGGGTGTTAAGATGCCAGCCAACAGTTTTTTTGGCACCCACCCAGTGTTAGTAGAAAATGAGAGGGCCTAGATGGGGTATTTGACTAGATGGGGTAATTTTTGGATATGGCATACGAATGGAACAATGGGAAAATATGTGGGGGAAAGGGCTGAAATTTACATTGAGTTCTAGTCTTAGAGAGAACTTCTATAGGATGATGTATTGTTGGTATATGTCTCTGGAGAAACTGGCCAAAATCTATAAAGGTACTTTATGCTGGAAAACTGAACAGCATGAAGGAACATGTTACCATATGTGGTGGGCATGCAAGAAAGCAAAAAATAAATAAATCTGCATACAAATACAATTATTAATTCAGATTTTAAGGACTATTATACAATTGAATCCGGGATTAATGGACAAACAGTTGGAAAGAAGTAATGGAACTTTGTTCTTATATATCACAACGGCAGCGAGATTATTATATGAAAAAAAATGGAAGAATCCGACATTGCCTACAACAGAGGAATGGCTGGAGAAGATGTCGGAAATTGAAGCAATGGCCAAGCTTACTTCATTGATTAGAGAGAAGACAATTAATTTGTTTATTGCTGATGGGAAACCCCTATTCACTTTTTGCATGAAACAGAGAATAACGACTTGATGACCTGTGGATTTGGTGAATAAGGGATTTAGATAATAGAAAAAGAGTTTTTCGTTGTAAACACAGAGTAAGAGAAAATTTTATATCATACTGATATTTGTCATAGAGAAAATCGGAAGCCTCCTTTTATTATATACATTACATACATGGGATCTTTTTTGGGGGGGGAATAAAATTTCAGGAAGAATTGAAATACCTGCAATTCTTGCCATCCTATCAAACCTAACCTTATAACTTACTCAGCATGTAAAACTGCAATATTTTTCCATTGGTTCTGCTCCCATACTGCTTTGGTTTATTCCACGATTTCCACACACATTTTTCACTTCATTTTTTTTGTTCCCCCCCCCCCAGTTCTTTTGAGACCACTTATACCCTGATGTTTTTCTGGACACCAATTTTGAGTTGGCTTTTTCCTTATGTAATGTTTCTGTTGGGTTTCTTTGCCCCACCTACACCCACCCACCTCCAGCCCATTGTTCAATGATTGGACAGCCATGTTCAAATCACTCCCTTTCCTCCCCATCCCAAAGATGAATTATTTCTCCCCCCTTTCTTTTTTAATGGCACTAAAATAGTGATATATCACTGGAACATTGTAACAATAGGCGTAGCTGGTTCTGTGAATTCCCAGCTTCTAGCCCTTTTCCTTGCAGAGATATGCCTTTCCCTTTATATCTCTATGAGGGAAGAGGCTAAAGACCTACTTTAAAAAAAAATAGAAGCTAGGGAGTTCAGAGAACATGCTAAGCCTAGAGTTACAATGCTCCAGAGATATACTGCTATTTTAGTGCCTCATTAAAAAAAGGGAGAGGGGTGCTCTGCCACAACCAACAATGACAGCACCCTCACTTAAAAATCCTCATTACTGAAGGCCCGTGTAGAAGAAAATAAACTGACTCCACAACTGTGCAAATGCACAGAGGGGGCAGATATGTGAAAGAGCCGTGCCCAAACTGATTTCAGTGCTTCTGGATCGACTCCCCAGAAAATCAGGAGTAAGTTGAGAGTGCGGAAAAGCCCTTTCGTGCAGTTTCTGCCCACCCCCTTCTGATCCCCCCCCCCCTTCAGCAAGGTAAGGCAATAAGCTACTTGGTACCCAATCTGTAGGTATGTGTGTCACAGTGGTTTGAGGGAGAGGTGAAAAGGTCAACAACAGGCGAAGAGTCGGGTCAAAAGCAATGTTCCCTCTAAGCTGTGGAGCATTGTGAGCAAAAATTCTACTTTGTGAGCTCCTGGCATTAAAGTTGTGAGCAAGTGATTTGGCTGCTGCATAAATTAGTTTGCTCTGGAGCCCTCCTTCCTGAGCAAAGACAAAAATCTGTGAGCAGGAGGCTAAAAAACTGTGAGCTAGCTCACACTAACTCAGCTTAGAGGGAACAGTGGTCAAAACCCCCTACATGCTGCCTTATGGAGCCAGATGCAGAAATGCATCTTTTATTTAATAACTGCTTACGTCTACAGCATGCAGACCTTGTCTATAAGAGCATTTCACCCATTATAAAAGATAAATTATTTCGTAGGAAGGTTTTTTCCCCAGTACTCCCCCAAATTTCCAACTTTTCCATTGGAAAAAAATGGGAGGGGGGAGTCTCAGAAAAACAAAATAACAACAACCCCCCCACCACGCATTTTCCACCCCAATTTTTCCCTTTCTTTCCCGAGCCTTCACATCTCTAGCTATCGTATCTATTGTGTTTTAAATAAACCATGGAGATGTAGAATGGATACATCTATGAGCATTTTACGCATTTTCCACACCCAATTTTTCCCTTTCTTTCTCGAGCCTTCACATCTCTAGCGATCGTATCTATTGTGTTTTAAATAAATCGTGGATATGTAGAATGGATACATCTATGAGCATTTTTTATGGTCTGAGCACTCTCATAAAACACTATTGAGGTCCTTCTAAAATATAGCTGGAGTTATTATACGTTATTACTTTAGTAATAGTAGAATAATTGGAAAATCACAAGAAAGTGACAAGGACAGGGCCATAGGAAGATCCTGCTGACAAGTTACTAGACAGCATTGTGATGTGTATATATCTGCACTTACAGTTTGTATTAATGTTTAAACAGCAATCTTGTTTATGTATACTTGACTTATCTTTTAATAAAATTAATTATTAACCCCCCCCCCCCCCTCGT
>NW_015165329.1:103146-115486 GCF_001447785.1 Gekko japonicus
CCCCCGTGGAGTGCACTTAAAAAGTCAAGATCCGCTTCAGCCCCCCATACTTGTCATTGGCTAAATGCATATTATCTTAATTTTTTTTAGAAAGATGCAGCATCTCCTAGGAATTCTATGAATTTTTGCCTTTCGCCTCTGCGGCTTTGAGAGCTTTCGGTGCAACCGGAACTGCTGCGAGTCTGCTCATACAACGGTCATAAAACCAGAGCGGGAAATAGTGGAAGATGAAGAGGTATTTGTAAGCATCCTTGCCAGGAGTGTATAACCCATGTGGGCTTTTTGCCAGCAATGCATGTAAAACATCCCAGAGGACAGGTGAGAGATCAGGTCTGGAGATATTCGGCATGCGCGACAGTAAGACCTTCTGCGCAAGGAGGTACTCTTCGCCGTAATCTTCCTTCACATCTGGTGTGAGCTTCTCAAGAAGATTCTGCTCTAACGTATTCCACTGCTCGGGTGTTCCCTGGATAGCTGGAAGAATATTATATCATTTATGAATGTCTGGACTTCTTCATTTTATATTCCATTCCATTCCAGCAAAGTCAAATACGGGATAAGGGAAGATGAAGGAAAGGAGAGATAGCGTTCCTGGGTTACATTGCCTCCAGATAGTGGATTGAAAATAAGAAGAGCTCTGCCGGATCAGAGCATTTTGTCTCACACAGTGGTCAGCCAGTTCCTCTGGTGGTCCAACAACAGGGCACGGAGGCTGAGGCCTTCCTCTAACTGTTGCCTCCTGGTACTGAGATCCAGAGGTTGACAGCCTCTGAATGTGAAGTCACCACTGATAGACCTATCCGTCCTACAGGGCTCTTTGTAGAAAAAGCCCAGCAGGAACTCACTGGCATAATAGGCCACACCCAACAGCAGAAACACATTAGCATCTTGGGTTTATCCTGTTAGGACTTCACTTCCCATATACGCCTCAACAGGGCTTTTTTTGTAGAAAAAGTCCAGCAGGAACCCATTAGAATAATAGGCCACACCCAGCAGCAGAAACTCATTAGCATATTAGACCACACCCCTGATTGCACCACTCATTAGCACATTAGGCCGCACCCCCATGTTACCAGAAGTGTGGTCACCCAGCCACACCCACCTTTTGCTTCTTATTCTGTTTACCTTGTTTGTTGTCAAAACCCAGAGCTTTTTTTGTACCAGGAACTCCTTTGCATGTTTGGCCACACACCCCTAAGGTAGCCAATCCTAATGAGTTTCTGCCATTGGGTGTGGCCTATTATGCTAATGAGTTCCTGCTGGGCATGGCCAACTCGGGAGCCAGCCGGAACTCCGTTCCTGCGCGTTCCTGCCCAAAAATAGCCCTGGTCCTCCATGAATCTATCTAATCCTCTTTTAAAGCTGTCTGTACAAAAAATGTACAGAGGTGGGTTGCCATCGCCTGCCTCTGCATCACAACCCTGGACTTCTTTGGTGGTCTCTCATCCAAGTACTAACCGAGGCTAACCCAGCTTAGCTTCTATGATGAGACCGGGCAAGCCCAGATGATCCAAGTCAGGTCATGAATACTGAATCAGACCATTGTTTCTGCCTACTAGGGCTGGCAATAAGTCTTCAGGGTCTCTGGTCAAGATCTTTCACATTACCTCCAACCTGATTCTTTACACTGGAGATGCTGGGGATTGAACCCGGGTACTTCTGCATGTAACGCTCATGCTCTACCATTGCGTTGCTGCCCCCGCCCCTAGGGAAGCTGTACTTACAGCTCTCAAGCGAAGTGTGTATGGTCTGCCAGGGAGACCACTGGAAGTACTTCCTCAACAGGCATGGACGGCTTCAAAAGGGAATTAGATAAGCATATGGAGCAGAGGTCCATCAGTGGCTATTAGCCACAAGGTATAGCTAGGGGCTCTGGGGCAAGTGATGCTCTGTCTTCTTGGTGCTTGGGGGGGGTCAACAGTGGGAGGGCTTCTAATGTCCTGGCCCCACTGCTGGACCTCCTGATGGCACTGGTATTTCTGGCCACTGTGTGACACAGAGTGTTGGACTGGATGGGCCTTTGGCCTGATCCAACATTGGCGTCTCTTATGTTCTTATGTTCTTAAACCATCTTATTTGCATGTGGTAAACTGCTCTTATAATTGGTTCAACGTCTCTCAGATCCAGTACATTCTGGATTCCTTTTTGAAAAATTAATTCATACTGATATGGGGGCCATGTATTTTGGTGATATGTGTAGACACTCGGCCCTTCACATGAGTGGTTCAGATGCAGGCAAATCCGCTGGGCAAAAACAAATTGGTTACCATTGACTTCGGCATGCTAATATAAACTCGACCTTCTGAGCTATGCCTGAGAACAGATTCATAGTGAAAAATGTTGGGTCCCATTTTCCGTCTGTGCTATCTGATGTGTACATGTATGAGCTTCGACCAAACATGCGCATTACTAAGGAAGTCACCCAAATGCACAGTCACATATACAGGTACCAATTTGCCACAGCAAGACAAAACAACAACAGCAACAACAATAGTCACTGCAATCCCAGGAGACAGCAGAATAGAAAACAAAGAAGAGGTGGTTTCTGGTTTCAGCTCCTCGCCTAGCAGGCGCGCACCGGCGAGCTCCGTATGGTGCGGCCTGTTCCGCAGTGGCTAGGAGGGGACCCCCCTGGGGTCCCCGTAGAGGACCCCTCAGCCATGGGGCTCGAGTAGTGCTGCTCCTGAGGCGTGATGCCAAGGGATTGAGGCACACTTTACCCCAAAGGGCCTACTGCTGTGGCACCATCATGGTAGCTAGAGGTGCACACCGGCCGAGCATTCAGGAGTTTCAGCGAAAATGCAAGACATCTCGACAATTTAACGATACCGGAAGAAACGTGAGTGAATTTGCATCAAGCGAATGAACTTTTAAAAGGGCTCCGACACCCCCACACACGCCAGTGATAGGGAGGGGAGCAATATCCCCACCCCCAACAAAAACGAAACTATCATTTAAAGCCTTACTGGAATGGGGGAAAGCGTCCGGAAAAACGTTATTTGAATGAGCAAGTGCATTGCCACGCAAAGCGAACAACAATAACCCCTCTTAAAAACTTTTACAAACTTCCTGAGAAAAGAAAACAATGAGTCAACAGGAAAAAATGGTGCTAAGGAAGCTTCCTTCAGGTGCTGGCAAAACGTCATCTCCGGGAGCGAAACCGGAAGCCAGTACAGACTTTTCAGCCACGTTAGTTGTAGCACTGCGACCCCTACTGGACCAAATGACGAATCTCAACCCAGATTTTGAAACACTCCAAAAACAGATGGTAAAGAACTCTAATGCAGTCAAAAAAGGTTGTTTTTAAAACAACTGTACTTGATCAAAAAGTGGACCGATTAAAAAAAGAAAGAACCTCAAAGAAGAAATCCTTAGGCTTCAAGCAGAAAAATCAGCCTATGTGCTGAGGTTCCAAGATGTTCCAGAACAAAGCGGTGAGAATCTCAAAGAAATCTTGACTCAAGCATTAGCCCCAATGACAGGTATGAAACGTGAAGAGTTATTAAGCGATCTGGATGTGGTCTATAGATCATACCCCAAATACATAAAGAAGAGAAACCTGCCTGGGGAAATTATAGTCAGATTCTCGAAAAGGTTCACAAGAGACGTAGTTCTCAAAGCTACCAATGGAAACGTCTTGAAGATTAAAGAGTCGGAAATAAGAGTTCTAAAGGAAGTATTATTTGAAATCAGAAAGAAGCGAAGATGTTACAAAGATTTAACTACATTTCTACAAAAGAAATCAATAAGCTACAGATGGCTTCTACCGGAAGGATTAACATTCAAGTACAAGGATTTAAAAGAAAAGATTGACTCTGTTGATAAAGCAAAACGATTTTTGGAGAAAGTTCAAGGACTACCAAAAGGAAATATCAGCAGAAGAAGAGAAGAGTCATCAAGAAGAAGGAGAATACAGCTTGTGTGGCTCGAGAACTTCAGAATCGGATACAACCAGATCATCTGAAGAAGATTCCTCATCAGAACTGGGAGGAGCGGCACCCAAATTACCCAAAGGCAAAACTGACTTTGATAAAGATAAAAAGAAGGGAACAAGAAACAAGAAGGGAATGTAACTGACATACGCACTTGAAGAGATAATTATCTTGCTTACTTGCTTAGAGCAAATACTTACACTTTAAGCTTTACAAACTGAAAAGAAGCTTTACTCGTGTATGACTTAACATGAGAAACTTGAATAAGCATTCATCACCAGCAATATATACAGGGGTCATTTCGTAGAAAAAGAGCTAGGGGAACTCATTAGCATAACTCATTAGCATATGCCACACCCCCTGACATCAGGGGCCCGGCGGTGGACCTGCAAGGCCAGCGGGAGTGCGAGGAAGCCCCGTAGCCTTTCTTTTAGTAATGCTGTCCTATCCCCTGTAGTCGGTTAGTGTTTACCCACCCCTTGTTTCTATGGAGTGTGTAGTATAAAAGCAATAAAAAATTTATATATATATTAAAAAAAAGAAAACAAAGAAGAAGAGAAGATGACAAAGAATCTTTGGGAGAAGAGGGTGACCAATGCCATCCTGCCAGTTGTCATTGGAGCCAATGGAGCCGTGCCCAGAAGTCTCAAGAAACACCTGGGCAGTCTGGGCATTGAGCAAATAATACCAGGTCAGCTCCAGAAGACCGTGATGCTTGGAACAGCAAGAAACCTGAGAAGACACATCTGCAGTTCCCAAGAACTTGGCTAGACCTCGGATTGCAGAACATTATCTAACAGTCAAATATCTGACTGTGACAATTCGTAACGATAATAATATGCCACGCACGAGAGATTAATCCGTCAGCTGCGTCACCGTATACACATTCCATTTAGCCTACGATGACAGGAAAGTCATCACAGACTGGAAGGGATCACGTCAATCAGTTTTCCCTGGCAGCGTCTAATGAGCTAGATTTTTGGGAAGTTGTCTTCACCTCTCAAGGGAGCCGCCCCGCCTCCCGCAACTGGTATTTACAAGAAGAAAGCAAACCCTCGGGGCCCAGGAGGATGAACGGAAGGAGAAATTAAGGCCCCTGTCAAGGATGACTGACAAGCCTCTATAAATGTCATCCTGCCCATTTTATGGCCGAGACAAGAGACTCCACCTGGAATCCTAACCAGCCAAAGTCATTACTGAGCATCCCTATGGGTATCGCTGCAGGTCATTTGCAATTTCTGCAACATTGATCTTGAAGGATTTTCACTCACACAGGTGTTGGAGAAGGATGCGAAATGTCAAGGACTTACATGTTCTGAAGCCTGAGGGGTGAACGGCAGCCACTTTAACCCCCCATTTGGAAAGCTCCTGCCGCATTACTCCAGAAAACATAGAGAGAGCCGCTTTGGATGCTCCATAAGCTGCAAACTTCGGCATTGGGACACCTCCTGTGGGAGCAAGAGGGACACAATCAAGCTTTTTGGAGAGCCAGTTTGGTGTCGTGGTTAAGTGCGCGGACTCTAATCTGGGAGAACCAGGTTTGATTCCCCACTCCTCCACTTGCACCTGCTGGATGACCTTGGGCAAGCCATAGTTCTGATAAAGAGCTGTTCTTGAAAAAGAGCAGTTTCTGTCAAGAGCTCTCTCAGCCCCACCTGCCTCACGGGGTGTCTGTTGTGGGGAGGGAAAGGGAAAGGAGTTTGTAAGCCGCTCTGAGACACCTTTGGGTAGTGAAGGGCGGGGTATAAATCCAATCTCTTCCTCTCTTATTCTTTCCCCCCCTCTCCCCCTCCCCCGTCTATTTGCTTTCTTTCCCCCTACTGGGGACCTGGAGGATATTCAGAAGTGGCTAAATAAAGCCTGCCCCCACCTCCAGTTTGGTGTAGTGGTTGAGTACACGGACTCTAATCTGGGAGAACCGGGTTTGATTCCCCACTCCTCCACTTGCACCTGGCTGGATGGCCTTGGGCAAGCCGTAGTTCTGGCACAGCTGTTCTTGAAAAAGAGCAGTTTCTGTCAAGAGCTCTCTCAGCCCTACCTACCTCACGGGGTGTCTGTTGTGGGGAGGGGGAGGGGAAGTAGATTGTAAGCTGCTCTGAGACTCCTTTGGGTAGTGAAGGGCGGGGTATAAATCCAATCCTTCTTCTTTTGACTCCTTGCCAGGCTGGTGATTTAATGAAAATGGCAGGGGTACCCCAAGGTGGCGGTGATAAAAGGGAATCATGCTGATTCTTCCTCAATAGTTTTTGTTCATTGATGTGCTTACTAATTCTGTCTTTAAAAACAGATTCCGCCAGCTTACCCGGTATCGACATTAGACTGACCAGCCTGTAATTTCCCGGATCTCCTCTGGAACCCTTTTTAAAGGAGGGGGTGACAGTAGCTACCTTCTAGTCCTCAGGACTGGAGGCGGATTTCAGTGTTCGATTGCATATTTTTGTCAGCAGATCCACAAGTTCACGTTTGAGTTTTGTCAGTTTTTAATTTGCCCATCAGTCGTAGGACCTCTCTCATCACTTCAATCCGACTCAGGTCTTTCGACACCCCTCCTGAAATTGGCAGTTCCACAGTGGGCAAGCAACTCCCATCGTCCACAGTGCAGACAGAGGCAAAAAAAAAAAGCATGTCGCTTCTCTGCCCTTGCCCTATCATCCTTTAGTAAACCCTTTTCACTTAGCCTAACTTGAAAGAATTTTAAAACTTAGGGGGGGTGTTTATATGGGACACTTTGTCACTGGATCTGGGACATTAAGGCACTGGAGTGGGGCCTGTGACCTCACAGAGTTGTGCTGGTGGGAAAAGGGATCCCCCCGCATGAGTTTTGCAGGTCCCACTTGTTCCTTACTGTTTTTGGACTCCGAAAATAAATTTAATTCAGAAATGCAGTGTGCCCACAACAGTTGGTAGCTGGAGGAACACGGGATTATGAAAGCATTACTGGCAGCTCTGGACTCCCAGGTTTCCCCATGAGAGAGCCCCAGACAAGCAACATCAAATAAAAGTTGGGTAACTGTACCATCCTGAACAGAATTACACCCTTCTAACCCCATGCACTTTGACTGTCTTAGAATAGGCTTGCCAAATCCCCCTGGGGGGCGGGGAACCCCCCACCTCAGAGGCCTGTTCTCCACCGCCGGCGGATTGGGCCCCGGGGGGAACCCCACCCCCAAAGCACGCGACGTGCACGTCACCCGGAAGTGACGCGGGCATGCCGGGCACACTGGGGGCGGGGCCACAGTCATCCAAGGGAAAACTCTATGGTTTTCCCTCAGATGGTCATGGCCCCGCCCCCAGCGTGCTCGGCGTGGTCGCGTCACTTCCGGGTGACGGGGTTGCGGCACGCGCTCTCTCCCAAAGCAGCGCTGGAGTCCCCTGTTCCAGCGCCGCTTCTGACTTGGCAACCCTATCTTAGAAATGTAGGACTCTGTGTAAGATAGCACTATGAGCACCTTGTCAGTGGCCCATTTTGATTCATCAGCCATTACACGTCTGAACCAATTCCAAATTCTCTTTCATTAAGTACTCACTTTGATATCTGGATTTAATTAGAGAAATGTGTACACAGGTGAGAATGCAGCATAATGAAATTTCAAGCAACAACTATAAAACCTTGTTGAAAACATGAGATGTTGGAAACATCCATAAATCACCCATCTACACGGTTGCAACACCTAATTGTTGCTATCAGATTTCTGACACTTTCATTGTTGCCCATGAGCCTTATCGTGTCTTTCACACAGTTTTATTGCTATGTGCCTGCAGCTGGTGCCAAAATTAACATCGAAAAGGCATTAATTTTAATTGGGATATATTTGGATCCAAGGAAGCAGGGAGAAAAGATGGCACGCAAAACAAAGACGGGTTCGTTTCTTACGAGAAGAAGTGAAATTGAACAGGAAATACTGGAACTGAACAAGTAAGTGCACAAAAATTCGATCTCCTCCCAAATACCATCAACCTACATCTCCTCCAGACTAACATCTCCTCCAGACTAGAGTCGGTATCACATATTTTGTTACATTGTAATTTTTATGCTAGGGAGAGACAGCTGTTAATTTTTCCATTGTTGTCCAAATTTAAACCCTTGGATGTCCAGATGAATTGAGGATTTTAATTTTTTTGTTGGAAAACCGGAAAGAGAGGATATCTTTAGCTGTGGCAAAATTTTGCTTCCTGGCCCTTAAAAAGAGGAAGCTTGTACCTTAGATAGCGAGCTGATGACAAATTAGCGTTGTTTTTGTTTTGTTTTAATGAGATATTGTACTCGTTTTAAAGTTCTTTTATATATCCATTTGAATTTTATGTATTTATAGTGTATCTTATATTATTATTCCTCTTGGTAATGTTCTATATTGGCCGGTCGCTTGACCATACTAATAAACTTGAACTTGAAAAAGCCCATGACACGAGGACATTATACACGATCCAACTTACTTCTTGTTCCATTTCACTGATAACTACTCATGAAGGGGGCTAGAAATTCTAATGTCTCAGCTTACAGAGCTGGAAAAAAATACAGAGGAGGGCATCATAGATGATTAGGGGGCAGGAGCACCTTCCCTATCAGGAAAGGCAGAAGCGTCTGGGACTTTTCAGTTTAGAAAAGAGATGGCTAAGGGGGGACATGACAGAAGTTTATAAAATTATACTGGGGCCCCAGTCACACGGGCAGGAAACTGCGGGGGGGGGGGAAGCGTGGCTGTTTGCCCTGGGGCAAACTAACACGCAGTAAAGCGATCATACCTCCTGTGGAGGTTCTGTGGAGGTACCGTGGAGCTTCTGTGGTTACGGAGAGGCGTCGATCACAACACATGCCTGCGCGCAACGAAGAAGCGCGCGGCGCGGCGAACTAGTTTTCTTTTTTTGTGTTCACTACGAATGCGCATGCTCCATTGGGTGCATGTGCGCAACCACAGGGACGTGGGGGAAAAAAAAACCTTTTTCACAAGAGGACATGGGCGGGCGCCGGATGCCACCGGAAACGCAATCAGACGCCCGCCCTTGCCCCGCAGTTTCCGGAAACTAGTACCTCCGAGGTAACTAGTTTTTTGCTGCGCGGTTTCGGGAGGAAGCCTCGGTTGTGCCACAGAAGCGCTACGCTCCCCAGATGTGCTGGTGAGATCGCGCCTGGAAACTCCGCCTGTCTTCCGTATCTCTTGCGTGGCTAATGTTGCGTGTGACCGCAGCCTGGAGGTGGAGAGAGTCGAGAAAGAGAACTTGTCTCTCCCTCTCCCCAAATACTAGAACTCAAGGGCATCCAATGAAACTGACGGGCAGTAGGTTCAGGACAGACAAAAGGAAATACTACTTTACACAGAGAGTGATTAAAAAGTAGAATTCGCCGCCAGAGGATGTCATGATGGCCGCAGGAGTAAGCAGCTTTAAAAGGGGGATTAGATAGATTCATGGAGGGTAAGTCTATCAGTGGCTACTAGTCACGGTGACTGAGAGGAAACTCCACATTCAGAGGCACTGACCCTCTGAATCGCAGAATCAGGAGACAACATTAGGGAAAGGCCTTGGCCACTATGCCCTGTTGTTCGCCATCCAGAGGAACTGATTGACCACTGTGTGAGACAGGATGCTGGACTGGATGAACTACTGGTCTGATCCACCAGGGCTCTCCTTATTTCTTATGTTCTCCAAACTAAATATTTAGCCTGGGCTGAAGGACACAAATTGTGCACTAGAAAGATACTAGTGCAAATCTGGTTTCAGCCATGAATTTATTTCTCTACCCTCTATCTATAATAGGGGAGCATAATATCGACTTTAGAGGGTTGTCCTAAGAATGACTGAGATAATTCACGGAGGGCACTTGAAACAATAATAATTCACATTTATATTACAGATTTAATGCATCTCACCCATTTAGGCTGCGACGCCTTCAGAGTAATAATTCATCAGAACGCCAAATATTCGTACACCGCTTTATAGCGTTCAAAGTGCTTCTTGTACGTTATCTCAGATCATCTTTACAGCCTCCCCGTAGGCCTGTTCTTGCATTCACACACTGCAGAGATAGGCCACCAACATTTCACAGATAAACTTAGGAATGCGCTCATGACAGGCCTGCTCTTATACCAAGAACACACCCTTTTCACACTTACACACCGTTGAAGGCTCTTCATCCGCAGGCTAAATTCATTCATTCTGCCATAGCCCTGTGTCCTCCTGCTGTCTGATTAAGCAACCCCTACACAGTCCTAGGAGCTGCGGTGGCTCAAGTGGTTAAGACGCTGAACTGCAGGCTGTGGAAGGTCGGTAGTTCAGCAGTTCGAAACCCGAGTGTGCCGCATGACGGAGTGAGCTCCCGTCTCTAGTTCCAGCTCCTGCCAACTGAGCAGTTCGAAAGCAAGAAATTGCAAGTAGATAAATAGGTACCGCTTTGGTGGGAAGGTAACAGCGTTCTGTGCACCTTGGTGTTTAGTCATGCCGGCCACATGACCATGGAAACGTCTTCGGACAGCGCTGGCTCTTCGGCTTTGAAACGGAGATGAGCACCGCAACCCTAGAGTCAGACTCGACTGGCTTTCGAGCAAGGGAACCTTTACCTTTTTACACAGTCCTATCTGCATACTGCTGTCTTTTCATCTCAGCCCTTTCAGAGGCAAGGCGCATTGTAGCTGTAGCCATAAGGGACAGGGCCTTCTCTGTGGTTTCTCCATGACTGTGTGACAAAGAGTGTTGGACTGGATGGGCCATTGGCCTGATCCAACATTGGCTTCTCTTATGTTCTTATGACTATGGCATTCTCATCTTCTTTCCATGCCCTGGTCAGATTGTTTATTGGTGGGGTTTCTTAAAAAAAGTTTTCAGCCAAGGTTTCTCTATTTCAGAAGTCTTTGCCCTGAACTGGATGTCCCAGGCTCTCTTGACCTTCATCAGGGGCAACTCTAGTTAATACCTGGATGCAGGGGTCTCTGATCTCAGAATCTAATCAGGGGAAACTCTAGTTAATACCTGGATGCAGGGGTCATTTTGTAGGAAAAAAATGCAGGAGCTCATTAGCGTAACTTATTAGCATAACTTATTTGCATATGCCACACCCCCTGGCATCACCGGAAGTGTGTCAGAAGGCAGCACCCACCTCTCAGGCTCCACTGGACTGTTTTGGATTGCTAGCTATTGAGGGGAGGGGGAACGTGCAGATCTGTCCTCACAGAGGAGGGAGACCTGCCTGGATGGAGACTACCAAGGAAAGTCCAAGGCTGCTATGCGAAGAGATCCAGAGGAGTTAGCCGTGTTAGTCTGTTGCTGCAAAGTAGTAAAAAGCCCAGTAGCACCTTTAGGACTAACGAACTTTATTGTAGCATAACCGTTTGAGAAACACACCTCTCTTCGTCAGATGCAGGGGGAGGTGAAGGCAAACCAGCTAAGCTCTACCGGATCATCATAAGTCATCGATGGCTTGACGGCACTTGATTATTGGCCTGATCTGGATGACCCAAACTAGTCCGATCAGGTCTTTCACGTCACCTCCTACCTGATCCTTTTAACTGGAGATGCTGTGGATTGAACCTGGGACCTTCTGCGGGCCAAGCAGATGCTCTTCCACTGAGCCATGGCCCCTTTCCTCAGAGACGAATGGACTAAAATTCCCTGCCAATTGAAAATCAGCACGTCATATTTGACCCTGTCTCTTGACTTGCTCATGTTTTTCTATTTGAAGTGAAGAGGAGATTGGATTTATACCTCACCCTTCACTACTCGAAGGAGTCTCAGAGCAGCTTACAGTCTCCTTTCCCTTCTCCTCCCCACAACAGACATACTGTGAGGTAGGTGGGGCTGAGAGAGCTCTCTTGAGAACTGCCCTTGAGAGAACAGCTCTGAGAGAACTTATGACTGACCCAAAGTCACACCAGTAGCTGCAAGTGGAGGAGTGGGGAATCAATCCCGATTCTCCCAGATTAGAGTCCGTGCTCCTAACCACTACACAAAACTGGCTCTTCTGCATTTCTCTTTGCCACCTCCCGAGATTCTCAGCTGGCTCTCCACTCCACGACTTTCCGTAAATCCGAAGTGCTGCAGACACTTTTGACAAACCAGTTTTTCTCCCCCTCTTGAAGCTGATAAATGCATATGCCATTAGGCTCTGTGACTGGATGCCTGCCGTGTCAGAACCAGAGGTCAAAGCTGCTGAAACTAGATGAGGGAAAGTTTTTTTAAACATGTTTGCAATAGCCCTGACTTCATCAATCCCAGCCGTCAGAAAAGAAAGCAGGCAGTCTGACGACAAATCAGAACAAAGATCCTCGCTTACTGAATCTTGAAGCTGATAAATGCATATGCCATTAGGCTCTGTGACTGGATGCCTGGTCACCACACCTTAAAAAGGATATTATAGGTTTGGAAAAAGTGCAGAAAAGGGCAACTCGAATGATAAAAGGGTTGGAACACTTTCCCTA
>NW_015165329.1:115841-124608 GCF_001447785.1 Gekko japonicus
CGTCTTTGTGCTTGGGGGGGGGGTGTCAACAGTGGGAGGGCTTCTAATGTCCTGGCCCCACTGGTGGACCTCCTGATGGCACCTGGTATTTCTGGCCACTGTGTGATACAGAGTGTTGGACTGGATGGGCCTTTGGCCTGATCCAACATTGGCATCTCTTATGTTCTTATGTTCTTATGTTAATCGTGGCAGCTCCAACCAACTCATGTTTCCATTATAACAAATGTCTTTATGGGGACACTAAAGATGTATGCAGAAAACAGCACATTAGGCATCTCATAGCCAATGCTCCCTCTAAGCTGTGGAGACTTGTGCGTAAAAATTCTACTTTGTGAGCTACTGGCATTGAAGTTGCGAGTGAGCGATTTGGCTACTGCATAAATTAATTCGCTCTGGAGCCATCCTTCCTGAGCTGAGACAAAAACGTGTGAGCTGGAGGCTAAGAAACCACACTGACTCAGCTTAGAGGGAACACTGCTAGCATGGCCATGCTATGGATGTGAACTAAGACTCAGTTGACACAGGGCTAGTTTTTAAGGGACCCAGTCAATGTTCCCTCTAAGCTGCGGAGTCTTGTGAGCAGAAATTCTACTTTGTGAGCGACTGGCATTAAAGCTGTGAGTGAGTCAATTTGGCTACTGCATGAATTAGTTTGCTCTGGAGCCCTCCTTCGTGAGCCGAGACAAAAATGCGTGAGCCAGAGGCTAAAAAACTGTGATCTGGCTCACACTAACTCAGCTTAGAGGGAACACTGGACCCAGTCCCCGAGGACACCAGTTGCTCTTTACTGAAGTCAACGGAAAGTTAAATTGCAAAATAACCAATTTTTAACAAGTTTGGGAGCTGCGGTGGCTCAAGTGGTTAAGACGCTCAACTGCAGGCTGTGGAAGGTCAGTAGTTCAGCAGTTTGAGACCCGGGTGCCGCAAGATGGAGTGAGCTCCCGTCTATAGTTCCAGCTCCTGCCAACCTAGCAGTTCAAAAGCAAGAAATTGCAAGTAGACAAATAGGTACCACTTCGGTGGGAAGGGAACAGCGTTCCGTGCGCCTTGGTGTTTAGTCATGCCAGCCACATGACCACGGAAACATCTTCGGACAGCGCTGGCTCTTCGGCTTTGAAATGGAGATGAGCACCGCAACCCTAGAGTCGGACTCGACTGGCTTTCGAGCAAGGGAACCTTTACCTTTATATCCAAACTATTTTTACATAACTGTGTGTGTAAAGTGCCTCCAAGTTGTAGTTCACTCATGGTGACCCTGTAGGTTTTGCAAGGCAAAAGAGGTACAGCGGTGGGCTGCCATTACCTGCTTATACATAACAACCCTGGACTTCCTTGGCTGTCTCCCATCCAAGTACTAATCAGGGCTGACCCTGCTTAGATTACAGGATCTGATGAGATCAGGGTAGCCTGGGCCATCATCTTTTATATAAGTAATGAACCAGGTATGATAACATAGTATTTCAGTTCAGAGGGGAAACACTGTCAGGGGCAATGTCAACCAACAGTAGGGCAGTGCACCAGCCAAGACCTGTGATTCAGTAGAGGGCCCACCAGTTGATGTTTCCTTCTACCAGGAAACAAGAAATTATCCCAAAGGCCATACAACATCGTAGAACTCTCGAGAATGGTCTCCCATGTCTGGTTGGCGGGGGTAGGAATGGGCACAGAACACATTTTTGCAGTTTGGTTTGTGGTTCATGGCTGAACTGAAAACTGAACCATGAACTCATACTTATTTATCAATGACAATTCCCAGTGTAAACAACAACAAACCCCCCACTTATCAACTTTCTTTTAGTAGCGGCTAGGACGCTTATTGCTCAATGTTGAAAGAATGCTAAAGGGATTTCCTTGGATAGGTGGCACATTGAATTAAGGAATGCAGCGGCTCTTGAAAAATTAACAAATTCGATTAGATTAATTCAGGGGAGAAAAAAAGATGATTTTAAGATAATTTGGAATAGCTTTATAATTTCTTTAATGGAATTTCCAGACTATAACTCATTAAAGGATTTTCTTTAATGGGTGGAGACCCTTACCTGAAAATCTGAATAAGGCTCTGAATAGTTATTATTAGAGGATACTATTTCTCAGAAATGGAAAGAATGAGAATTATGTAAAATCTCAACCAGCTTAGATGGAAATTGATGGGAAGGGCACCCGAGTGAAGCCGCAGAGCATGGCTTTCTCACAGCACATACTGCAAAGACAACCTCCAGTTCGATCCTGCATTAAGCAGAGAGTTGGAACAGATGGCCTGAATGGCCCCTTCTGACTCTATGATTCTACGATTGTGTGATTTCTTGCTTAGAGACACATGTTGACTCTTCACAAGGTCTTCACAAGGCCTTCAACATTCCATGTTGACTCTCTAATAACAGAACCCAAGGGACCCTGAGTTCTGTTATTAGAGAGTCAACATGGAATGTTTCCTTCAAGAGTTGATAAGTAGAAATTGATAAGAATTGTGATTGCTACACACTCAGATAAAGCAGTTATTGTGAAACGAATTGTTTACATTGCACAGCATTCGTTGCGTGTGAGCGATAATAGAATTTTCTACAAAATTACTACAGTAAAATCTTTTGCAAACATATCTTTATTGACTTTTCGTTATTTTCATCACGGATGTTGTTTTTGGATTCCCCCTCCCTCCTAGCCAGCGGGGGTCCTCTCTGTGAACTTCCATCCTCTATGTTCCTATAAAGATATGTCTCTAAGTTACCAGAATGACTACACCTTTGAGCCACGCTGTCACCAAACCTGAGTAGGTAAGCTGCAAACATATGCATGGGGACAGCAGATGATGGTGCATCTTACCACAAGACTGGAAGGCATCTTGTCCGGAGCGCTACACAACTTGAGAGCCCAACCCAAATAGAAATAGGTAAGCCCAAGGCCCTCAGCTTATAACCTGTGCCACAAAGTGGGCATCTGCTCCTAAGCATTTCTTCTCAGCTGAATGCGCTGTCTGCTGCCCTTCTGCATCTCAAGCTCCCTCTTTGCAACACACTTCCCAACTTCTGACCGGAACAGAAGGACTTAGAGACCTCCATTCTGACTTCAATCTAATGAAGGGAGCTTTGCCACTCAAAACCTTATATCCCCAACATCTTGTTGGTGGCTAAGGTGCTACTGGACTAGAAGAAGACTACTGGTGCTAATGGACTAGAATGTAGCCGATCCTTTGTTGTGGTGTTGTGTTATTCTCTATGTTTTCGGGGGGGAATTCTCCCCCCCAGGTTTCTCTGATCTGTATGTTGGGAGAGGCGATAGCACACCGGAAGAGCATCTGCTTGGCATGCAGAAGGTCCCAGGGTCAGTCCTGAGCATCTCCAGTTAAAAGGGCCAGGCAGTAGGTGATGTGCAAGACATCTGCCTGAGACCCTGGAGGGACATCGACAGGGCCTGTGGCCCAGTGGCAGAGCATCTGCTCAGCATGCAGAAGGTCCCAGGTTCGATCCCCAGCATCTCCAGGGAAAAGGATCCGGTAGCAGGTGATGTGAAACACATCAGCCTGAGACCCTGCAGAGCCACTGCCAGTCTGAATAGATAATACTGATCTTGATGGCCCGAGGGGTCTGGTTCAGAATAAGGCAATGTCATGTGGGTTCCTGTGTATATGTTCCTTTTTTGCCACTTTCCCTTCACTTCAATCTACTGCACGCTGTTTACATGTTATGGACCACTTATACGCCACTGACGTAGGAAAATAACAGTAAAAGCTGTGTCAACTGAAAGGGGAGGAATTACTGTGAAACAGGAAATGGTGAGAAAATACCCACTGGTTCGACTTGCACATGGCAGAAATGGGATTCCTCTCTCTCTCTAGTCAAAAGAGCAGGGCCATAAAACGTAAACGAGAAGAAATGGATGAGGTCCACAGAAAACACATAACCTACAACCCTTATCTGTATGTTCAAGAATCGCAGGAACACCTCTCGTTGACTCACCTGCCATGCTCGATATATTAATAATCCTTCCTTTGGCTTTCCGGAGTAATGGTATGAATGTTTTCGATACTTCAACGGGACCAAAGAAATTCACCTCCATGCATTGCTTGTAGTTATTCATGGGAAGCAATTCAGCATCAGCGGGGAACCCCAATATCCCTGCATTGTTGATAACGCCCCAAAGATCTGGTGGGAGCAAAGAAGGAAGTGCATGCAACCAATCAGTACCTCGCTACTTCGGTAAGTCAAGTCGACCTTTGATCCTTGTATTTATCACCCCATTTACGTATTTTGCCAGGAAATCGACCCTTCTGCTTATCCACCTGCTGGGTTTTCATAAATCAAAGATGTGAAGCGGCAGCAAAAACCACATCTGTGGGGAGAGATTTCCCAAGTGGGAAATCCCACCACGCAATGTTCCCTCTAAGCTGAGTTAGTGTGAGCTAGCTCACGGTTTTTTAGCCTCCGGCTCACACATTTTTGTCTTCGCTCAGGAAGGACGGCTCCAGAGCAAATGAATTTATGCAGTAGCCAAATCGTTCGCTCACAGCTTTAATGCCAGTAGCTCACAAAGGAGAATTTTTGCTCACAGGACTCCACAGCTTAGAGGGAACATTGCCCACCAGTATTCACTCAGTGAATATTAATAGATAAGGGGGATATGACGAGACCCATCCATATTTGGTAGCCATGGCAGCAGAGGCCAAGTCAGCAACCATGAAATCATGACAAACAGGCCAAATTCATAACCAAATACAGTACCCGACAAGCAGCAGCAACTGGTATTTAGCAGGCTTGCAAAAGAACTGAGTAAATCTCAGTGTTCTTTACACTGCCTCTTCACACATTATGGAGTACACTGGTTGGGTCTGGGGTCCCCCACCCTGTGCCGTAAATGCGGGAAATGAGAAGAACCAGGGGTCATTCCGTAGAAAAAGAGGTGCAGGAGCTCATTAGCATAACTCATTAGCACAACTTATTTGCATATGCCACACCCCCTGACATCACTGGAAGTATATCAGAAGGCAACACCCACCACTCAGGCTCCACTGGACTGTTTTGGATTGCTAGCTATTGGGGGGGGGGAACGTGCAGATCTGCCCTCACAGAGGAGGGAGAGCTTGTACCTGAATAAAACTTGGTCTTAAAGGTGCCACTGGACTGTTTTGGGCCGGGTGGGGGGGGCTCTGCAGCTTACCTGGCTGCCTCTTGCTCTGACTGAGGGCTGCTGGGAGCAGGGGGCGGGGCTTGTTGCATGTGCCCACCCCTGGGCTCTTTACTGCTGGAGCTCCGCTCCTGTGCGCTCCTGCAGGAATTGACCCCTGAGAAGAACCCACAGCTCAAGTGTTACATCCGGCACAGGGTGGGCTGTACTCCATAATGTGCGGGAAACGACAGGGAATTGTCTTGTCAGGTTTTGATTATCAAATCAAACGAGTTGAAATTAAATCAGAAGAGTTTTCAGCTAAACATTAGGAAGAACTTCCTGACAGTAAAAGCGGCTCCCCAGTGGAACAGGCTTCCTTGGGAGGTGGTGGGCTCTCCTTCTTTGGAGGTTTTCAGACAGAGGCTCAATGGCCATCTGGCAGTAATGCTGATTCTGTGAACTTAGGCAGATCATGAGAGGGGAAGGCAGGATGGGCTGCATCAGTGCTTAGTTCTCATGGCCCTTTCTTACACACCCAGGGAAATACTGATCGCCACTTTGGGGTCAGGAAGCCATTTTTCTCCAGGCCAGTTTGGCTGGAGATCCTGGGTGGTTTTTTTGTCATCTTCTGGGTGTGGAACAGCAGTCACTGGGAGTGTGTGTGTGGGGGGGGAGGTATTTGTGAATCTCCTGCATTGTGCAGGCGGTTGGGTTAGATGACCCCGGAGGTCCCTTCGAGCTCTATGATTCTATGAAATGTGAATGTTGAAAACTCAGGTTAAACGTCAGTATTATAAAACCGGAAGTGGAGTTTGCGTTCTTTCCCTCTGTATTTGGGGTGGGTTTGTGGTGCAGTATAACCATTTAGTAATGTTTTTTAATTGCTAAAATAATAAATTCAATCAGGGTGGCCAACATCCAGGTGGAGCCGGGCGGTCTCTCAGAGTTACAACTGATCTCATAAAAACATGAGAGAAGCCAATTTTGGATCAGGCCAGTGGTCCCTCCAGTCCAACACTGTCACACAGTGGCCAAAAATACCAGGAGCCATCAGGAGGTCCAGCAGTGGGGTCAGGACACTAGGAGCACTCCCACTATTGACCCCCCCAGCACCAAAAATACAGAGCATCACCTGCTCCAGAGTCCCAATCCATAATAGCCACTGATGGACTTCTGCTTCATATAAGAACATAAGAGAAGCCAATGTTGGATCAGGCCAATGGCCCATCTAGTCCAACACTCTGTCACACAGTGGCCAAAAATACCAGGGGCCATCAGGAGGTCCACCAGTGGGGCCAGGACATTAGAAGGCCTCCCACTGTTGCCCCCCCAAGCACCAAGAATACAAAGCATCACCTGCCCCAGTCTGAGAGTTCCTATCTATACCTTGTGGCTAAGAGCCATTGATGGACCTCTGCTCCATATGCTTATCTAATTCCCACCTGAAGCCGTCCATGCTTGTAGCCGCCGCCACCTCCTGGGGCAGTGAATTCCATCTCCAGACAAGTTAGATCAGTTCCCCTGAAAAAAATGGCTGCTTTGGAGGGTGGATCTATGGCATGAGGTCCCTTTTCTCCCCAGGCTCCACCCCCTCCCCAAAATCTCCAGGTATTTTTCAACCCAGAGCCGGCAACCATATATCTTTGTTTTCCTGAGCCAAAATAGTCCCCAAAGATATCTGCGGTGCCAACCAAAGCAGTGACATCATTCAAAGCCTGCTGACTTTAATGGACCGAGAAGGGTGTAACTGCTTAGGAAGATATGGACGAGGCGTTACTTTCATTGGCAAAAACACATATAACATGAGTGCAAACAGGAAAAAAAAATGGGTGAGGGTGGGGAGATAAGATTTTATCACAAACTGAGGCCAGAAGGTCTTGCAGTGCAAGAGGTAGGTGTGTTTCATTGTTGTGTGGAGCAGAAGCGATAAGAACGCCGAACACTGAATGGTGTGGGCCACTTTCAACTCTGGCAGACCGGTAAAACAAGATGCAGGTCACTCTATCTAAAGCAGGGGTGTCGAACTCATTTGTTATGAGGACCGGATATGACATAAACGAGACCTTGTTGGGCCGGGCCGTGTGTGTCATAAAAGGTAATGCCAGGTAGTGGAGATATAAACTTTATAAAGGACACAAACACAAAGGTGGGTTTTTTTAACTTAAAATAAAAACATGCTTAAAACATTAGCACTCTTGCAATATTTTGTTTACTTAACCGTGTCTGATAACTGACACCTCTTTCTCTGAATTATTGCATCAAAATTTCTGTGCTTTGCAATCTTGAGTCTGCTGTTCAGGTGTGTATCTGTAAACTGCGAACCTACGATGACGCAGCAGCAGCAGAACTGGAAGAAGAAGCAGAAGACAGCCAGTTCCACTGCGGGCCTGATAGAAGCCCTCCGGGGGCCTGATCTGACCCCCGGGCTACATGTTTGAAACCCATGATCAAAAGCAAAGCGGCTGGCCGCTATACAGATGTTAAAAGGTAGAAAAGGTAGTGACCTTGGACTTCTTTGGTGGTCTCCCTCTAAATACCAACCAGGGCCAATCCTGCTTAACTTCCAAGATCTGACAAGATTGGGCTTGCCTGGAATATGCAGTAAAATAACTAATAGGGGGGGGAAAGGGAGAAACCATTAAAATTGGCCAGATGTCTACTGAACGTGTTCCAGAAGCCAAAGAATGGAGCAGCTCAGAGTTGGAGCAGAGGTCCATCAGTGGCTATTAGCCACAAGGTATAGAGGGAACACTACGTCTGGGGCAATGATGCTCTGCATTTGTGGTGCTTGGGGGGCAAGAGTGGGAGGGCTTCTGGAGTTCTGGCCTCGCTGGTGGACCTCCTGAGGACACCTGGGTTTTAGCCACTGTGTGACAGAGTGTTGGACTGGATGGGCCATTGGCCTGACCCGACATGGCTTCTCTTATATTCTTCTGGCTAAAGGGGGAAAGTAGGAGAAATAATTTAATTTCTGAAGAGTTTTGACCATCCTGAAAGGGGAGATTTGGATGGTGGTGGTGGGATTGTCCTCCCACCATTCCTTGTTTGGTGTAGTGGTTAAGTGCGCTGACTCTAATCTGGGAGAACCGGATTTGATTCCCCACTCCTCCACTTGCACCTGCTGGATGACCTTGGGAAAGCCACAGTTCTGACAAGAGCTGTCCTTGAAAAAGAGCCATTTCCGTCAGAGCCCTCTCAGCCCCACCTACCTCACAGGGTGTCTGTGGTGGGGAGGGGAAGGGAAAGGAGTTTGTAAGCTGCTCTAAGACTCTCTTGGGTAGTGAAGGGCGGGATATAAATCCAATCTCTTCTTCTTCTAGGTGTATATTTATTGATATCCTACCATTACCAGGCAATAGATTACAATTTTATGAAACTGAAAATAATTGTCCTTATGTATGTAAATATGATTCTTTAAAAGAGACAGGAGAATTCCCCCCCCCCAGGCTGTTGGAGGGAGGAGAGAAAAAAGAGGCTTGGTGTCCCGTAACACACACAGATGTGCATGCGGGCACCTGAAGTTTCTCATGGCTGGTGGATAAATACCTTCGCCCAACAAATGAGATACCGTGACATCTCCATTAAATGGGCTGTTGTTTTCCTCCGGGCCGCTGGCAACCGTACTCCCCCCCCCTACTGAGGGTAAGCTCATGTCGAATTTATATAC
>NW_015165329.1:124623-144703 GCF_001447785.1 Gekko japonicus
CTGAAAACCGTTGCGTAGGGTAGGGTAGGGAGGCGGGGGAGGAAAGGGCCGTCAAGTTGTAGATGGCTTGTGACGATCCTGTAGAGTTCCCAAGCAGAGTTGCCAGGACCCAATGACGCACTGGCAGGGGGCAGGAGGGAACTTTCCGGGAGCGGGGAGGAGCGTCACGACGTGCCTATATCACCAGGAAGAGACACAGGCATGTTGGGGACGTTGGGTGGCGATGCTCTGGGTTTTTTGACCAAACTCTATGGTAGAATTAGCTACAAACCATAGAGTTTTGCCCCAACACCAGAGTGTCGCTGCCTGACATCCCCAATGTCCCTATGTCACTTCCGGGTTGCATATGCATGTTGTGGTTATTTCTGGCTTCTCGGAGATAAGAGGGGGTAATTTGGGGGGGGGTGCCCGAAAGAGGGAGACTCCCACCCGGACCAGGGGGTCTGGCAACCCTAAAAGAAATGTTCAAAGGTGCTCTGCCCCGGGCCTGCCTCTGCGTCTCGGCCCCGGACTTCCTTGGTGGTCTCCCATCCAGATATTAACCAGGGCTGACCCTGCTTGGACTTCCTTGGTGGTCTCCCATCCAGATATTAACCAGGGCTGACCCTGCTTGGCTTCTGAGATCTGATGAGATTGGCCTAGCCTGGGGTATCCAGGGCAAGGCAGTTTGGGGTGGAGGGGTGTCAAAAGTTTGCAAAGTGCCCCTTCTGCTCCTGACATTGTATCTCACAATGATCACAGACATGCCGCAGGTACCTGCATTTTCCAACTTCTTTTTCACTTCAAGAAAAGCCTCTTGTATTTGCTGAGAGTTGGTGATGTCCAGCTGCAGGACAGAAAGTCTTTCCGAGCAGGTTTTCCTCAGCTCTTCTGCTCCGGACCCTCTCTCGTTCAAAACGCCGGCAAACACAACAAAGCCCAAGTGGTCAAGGAATCTGGCCAGCTCATGTCCGATCCCAGAGTCACTTCCTGAAGAGACACAAAACCAAAGATGTATTTAGGCCAGAAGTCCTTCCTAGGGTTGCTAGGTCTCCTGCTACATGGTTGCATCATAGAGGTTTCATAAATCCTAGAGTGTCCCATGACATCACTTCCAGTTTTTAACCAAAAGTGACATCAGTTTGCCTTTCTTCCTACAGAGCTCAAGGTGACATACAGTATTAATAAAATACATCAAAAAATTTTAAAAACACTAACACAGGGGTGTTAAACTCATTTGTTATGAGGGCCAGATCTGACATAAATGAAACCTTGTTGGGCCAGGCCCCGTGTGTCATAAAATGTAATGCCAGGCAGTGGAGATATAAACTTTATAAAGGACACAGTCAAACACAAAGATTTTTTAAAACTTTAAATAAAACATGCTTAAAACACTAGTACTCTTGTAATATTTTGTCTATTTAACTGTCTGATAACTGATACCTCTTGTTTTGAATTATTGCATCAAAATGTCTCTGCAGTCTTGAGTATGCTGTTCAGGTGTGCATCTGTAAGCTGCAAACCAATGCTCCCTCTAAGCTATAGAGTCTTGTGAGCAAAAATTCTACTTTGTGAGCTACTGGCATTGAAGTTGTGAGCAAGTGATTTGGCTCCTCCATAAATTAGTTTGCTCTGGAGCCGTCCTTCCTGAGCTAAGACAAAAATATGTGAGCCAGAGGCTAAAAAACTGTGAGCTAGCTCACACTAACTCAGCTTAGAGGGAACACTGCTGCAAACCTACTTTTGATTTATTCACATACATTACAGAAATCTCATGCTCAGTCTTCTGAGCCTAGGACCTAGGGGAAAACATGAAATGGCTGCGCATTGCAACCTTTTGTACATAAGTTGCTTCATGTGCTGGTCAAGAACATGAGAAGGCATCCTGACACAGACTGAGGTCCATGTGTTTGTCTACAAAACTATAGTCTCCCCCAGATAAATAACTACAACTTCCTACAAAGGAAATGTGCTAGATGAACTTCGTCTGGACACATGCTCTCAGCCTAATCGACCTCACTGGCTTGCTGTTATTCCTCCTCTAAAATAGTTCACATTACTTTCTTACTGAGAAAGACTGGATCTTGATAGCATGACTACAGTGAAAAGGGGGAGGGAATTCAGCTATATGCGGGAGAACCCTGGCATAAAGAACCCAACAAAACATACACACAATGTAGCAAGGCACAAAAAAGCTCATAACTTGAACAAAAATGTGTTGGTCTTAAAGGTGCTGGTATTTCTCCTGTGAGATTCAGGCAGCCCAGCAAAACAAGCTCTCCCTCGTTCCATCCCGCCCATCATAGAGGAGCCACAGCCAGTTGAAGGAAAGAAAGGTTTCCCATTGTCTCCTGCAGCCTGGCTAGGAAGCAAGCTTTGGCTGTTTCCTCCCTCCCCCTGGAAGGGGGAGGAGCCTCAGCCAGTTCTTTATCAAACTCTCTCAATCACACAAGAGAGGCTTGCTTATCTATCTCTCCTGTGCGACCGAGAGAGACTGGTAAAGCAAGGTGTGACTTGGCGGCAGCAGCAGAACTGGAAACAGCCAGGTTCTTGTGGGCTACCCTAACATTTAAAATCAACATTTAGGCCTGCCTTAACTGAATTCTGTGCTAAATAAAACTGTCTTCAGCTGCCTCCTAAAGACTGAAAGTGAGAGACCCAGGCGCAACTCCTTGGGGAGGTCGTCCCATAACTGGGGAGGCTGCCACTGAAAAGGCCCTCTCTTGTGTACCCACCAAATGAGCATCTTTGATTAATGGGACAATCAGGAGGTGCTCTCCCTGTGATCCTAATTCCCAGGTAAGAACCCTCAAGTTGACCTTGAGGGTACTGGCAGATATCAACTTCAGTAAGAAATGGCTGCATTCCCGAAGCTAACTTGTTCCACGTCAGACCATTGGCCTATTACAGCATCATCTCCTCTGACTAACTGTGCCTCTCCAAGGTCTCAGACTGAGAAAGTCCTTCCATGCCACCGTCAACTTTTTAGCTGGATGTAGGGACCGTCTTGTGGAGCTGCGGTGGCTCAAGTGGTTAAGACGCTGAACTGCAGGCTGTGGAAGGTCAGTAGTTCAGCAGTTCGAGACCTGGGTGCCGCATGATGGAGTGAGTTCCCATCTCTAGTTCCAGCTCCTGCCAACCTAGCAGTTCGAAAGCAAGAAATTGCAAGTAGATAAATAGATACCCCTTCGGTGGGAAGGTAACAGCGTTCCGTGCGCCTTGGTGTTGAGTCATGCTGGCCACATGACCACGGAAACGTCTTCGGACAGCGCTGGCTCTTCAGCTTTGAAACGGAGATGAGCACCGCAACCCTAGAGTCGGACTCGACTGGCTTTCGAGCAAGGGAACCTTTACCTTTACCTTTTTAGGGACCATCTTGGACCTCGTACCGGCAAACCATGAGCTCTACCATTGAGTTATGGTTTCTTATTTAAAATATTGTTACCATGGTTTGGAACTGAACCTCTCTGAGCAGCACACGTTGTAGCTGTTTTCTACCACCCGATCCTTGTCTGGCTAGCTCAGCATGTTCTGTTTTGACCCGCTGCAGGTGTCCAGGACCACAGGCAAAGAAAGGTCTCCTCCTGGTACCTAAGATCCGTGACCTGGTGATCCAAGAACCTGGGACCTTCTCCAGGCGAATCTGCTATTGAGGGCCATAACAGACATGGCGAGTATCACATCTTTCCACCCTTTTTAAAAAATATTTTTATTTTATTTTATATAACACTTACATACAACACATCAGAACTATAACTAGAAACATTAAACTATGAACTAGGTGGCTGTTAGTAAAAATATTAATACAAATATAAATATATAAAAAAATAATCAATATTTTCTTTGAAATGTCAGATAGGTTTTACAAACAAATAAGTATTTCTTAATATTTTGTAGGCATTTTGCTTCGAGGTGGTAAACTCTCATCGTGAATATAATCCAAAAAAGGAAGCCATTTGGTCAATAAGTTCGTGGTAAGTTCTCGTTCTTCAATTCTTTGTATAGTATCTGTTATTTTGTCCATTGTTAAGAAGTCCCATAGTTTCGTAAACCACCTTTTGGTGGATATAGGATTGGAATCCTTCCAGCTGGATGCAATCAAAGTCTTAGCAGCTGAGAACATGATGGAAATTAATTCTTGCTGCGGTTTAGGAACCATGTTGTCTGTCCATAAGTCAAGTAAAAATTGCTTTGGATTTTCTTTACTCTCATATCCCGTTATTTCTTTTATATACATAAGTATTTTCCTCCAAAACTCTTTAACAATAGGACAATCCCACCAACAGTGCAAAAAGGATCCATGATCACCACATTTCCTCCGACACAAATTTGAATAGGAGGGGGAGACATGGTGTATTTTGCTTGGAGTATTATACCATCTCATCATTAATTTAAATGCTTGCAATTTTATAGGAATGGATCTGGATGTCAAAGATGGTGAAGCCCAAATCCGTTTCCACTCATTTTCAGTAATGGAATTATTACAGTCTGCTTGCCAACTCTTTTGATATTGTGATATTTGGATCAGACTTAAGTCCACTACGATTTTGAAGTTAGATGAGATGGTATTTTTAGGTTGCAGTTGGGTAGGTTTCAGATGCCGTTCAAAAGTTGTAAGGGGTTCTTTCCACCCTTCTGTAAGAGTCAAGCAGTTTCCGTAAGATGCAATTATATTTATTCTAACGATGTTCTTTGCACTCCCTTTGTCAGATACGAGTAGCGGTGGAGAACGCCAAGGCCTCATATCCGTCTGACTTGAGTTCATTCACATATTCAAAAAAAAGAACAACGGGCGCCTCAGGGCGGAACAGGGCCATCCGATTTTTATCTCACTACAGAGGCTAATTTTGTGCCCCCGAGCAACCCTCTCCTGCTCTGATCCAGCTGATTAGATTTTTCATTGCACCGCTGCATCCTGACTCATTCCTTTGCAACACCCTTCCACCTTCAGGCTGGGATATAAAGACTCAGGGGTTGCTGCTTCTGCTTGTACCCGATGACGGGAGCGTTGACTCTTGGAAACTCATACCGTGGGAATCTCTTTTTTTGTGTGTGTGAGAGTGTATGTGTGCATATGCCTGGAAGTCAAGGTTGACTTCTGGTGATCCCTAGGTGGATGTTTCAGAGAGGTGGCTTGCTATTGCCTGCCTCTTCATCCCAGCACTGGTATTCCTTGGAGGTCTCCCTTCCAAGTATTTGCCAGGGCCGGCCCTGCTTAACTTCTGAGATTTGACAAGACCATATACCCTGAAAATCGTGTTGGTCTCTAAAGTACTGCTGGACTTGAATCTAGCTGTTCGGCCGCAGACCAATCCGGCTACCTTCTGAAGTTCAGTTCAAGTGATGAAGAGAAGAAGAAGAGTTGGGTGGTGTTGTTTTTTTAATTCCCTGCTTTTCTCCTCCCTAAGGCGTCTCAAAGTGGCTTGCAATCGCTTTTCCCTTCCTGTCCCCACAACAGTCACCTTGTGAGGTAGGTGGGGCCGAATAGAGTTCTGAGAGGACTGTGACTGGCCCACGGTCACCCAGCAGGCTTCACGTGGAGGAGGAGTGGGGAATCAAACACGGTTCTCCAGATTGGAGGCCACTGCTCGTAACCACTAAAACTATGCCGGCACATTGGCGGAACTCACACTGAAGTTAGGTACAGTCCTGGTCAGTGTTCCCTCTAAGCTGAGTTAGTGTGAGCTAGCTCACAGTTTTTTAGCCTACGGCTCACACATTTTTGTCTTCGCTCAGGAAGGAGGGCTCCAGAGCAAGCTAATTTATGCAGCAGCCAAATCACTGGCTCACAACTTCAATGCCAGTAGCTCACAAAGTAGACTTTTTGCTCACAAGACTCCACAGCTTAGAGGGAACATTGGTCCTTGTGTAGAGTAAAACCCTCAGACAGACGTGTCTGTAGCACCGTCTGGCCATCTTCTGGGGTTCTAACCTCTAGTCCAAAGCTTAGAAGTTGAATTGCTCTCCTCCCCCCCAGTCTCTGCTGATTTTCATAAGTTTCCTCCCCTCTTTGGCCACCAAAGGAAGAACTCTGTCTGGATACTATTCTGTAGGTTGAAAAGAGAGGCATAAAGAACAGAGTGTATAGAAACCATGTACTTTGGCCCATATAAGTGCTTCTAGGGTGCAATATAACCATGAGATTACTTGGTGTTGCAGCTACCCGACAGAATGATTTATAGAAGTGGTGATAAGTCACTAAAGCTCATTGGCGTCACTCACAGAAAATGGTGGTGGAAGATTATTATGATTGCATTTTAAAAATAAATGAATTGAAGTTGAGTATGAAGGCATCAAAAATACATTAAACTGAACTACAACAAAACACTTGTCAAGATAGGCATAAGAACTTAAGAAGAGCCCAGCTGGATCAGACCAGTGGTCCATCTATTCCAGCATCCTGTTTCACGTAGTGGCCAACCAATTCTTCTGGACAGCCAGCCACAGGGCACAGAGGCCCAGACCTTCCCCTGGCATTGGGATTCAAAGGTTGACTGCCTTTGAATGCAAAGATGAACCTCTCCTCCAAGAATCTATCTAACCCCCTTTCAAAGCTGTTTATGCCTGTGGCCATTACTATATCCTTTGGCAGCGAATTCCCCATTTTAATCACTCTCTGTGTAAAGAAGTGTGTGTGAGTGTGTGTGTAGTATTTACTTCAATACAAGTATACAAGATTAGGGTTTTTTCCAAGTATATCATAAAAAGATGTTCATCTTACATTTGCACACAAGTTACAATTACATCCTGTAAATCTTTTTGGGGGAATGTACATTTTTTAAGGTGGTCACCTTACATTCAGAGTTGCCTTCCTTTCAAATAAATATGGTAATGCTTATTTATTGATGAGCCAATAAGAGTGGGGAAAATGCATAAATTCTCCAGGCAATTTTAGTAGCAAGAAACTGAAACTAATATGAAAATAATTTGTCACATGGTTTGAGTCACACAGGGGAAAGATAATATCAAAAAGGGGGATGGTTGAGTCAGGACGAGAAACTCAAAATCACCTTTATTTCTAATCTTGCTGGTAGAGTAACAAGTGCTTTGCTTGCACAGAAGTTGGAGGTTATAAGGTAGCTCTAGCAATCACCAGAAACTCTATGGTCATTTTAACTGTAGATTTTTTGCAATTCCTAGACCTATCCTTGTCACTTCTAGGTAGCTCTAGGAATCTCCAGGAACTCGATGGTCAGCACTTCCTGTAAGTAGACAATGCCTTATTTTTCCTTTTTTCCTCTCCCATACCTCAGCCCCCCCCCAGAACCCTCCCACAAGTTGCCAGACAAACCTAGCTCCTACCAATGAAAATACCATCCTCTTTTGCACGTATCATAGCTTCTGAATAGCCTTCAAGGACATCCCTACTTCTTTTTGGAAAGTTATAATTCCCTCGCCTCCTTTTTGGTCCTTGTAAGTAAGCAACTGTATCATATGCATGGTAATGCACTGAATCCCATAGACATCTGGGCTCCGGCAGCTGTTTAGCAAGGAAACACACTAATTATCCAATTATCCAAAACTTCTTTTGTCCTTCACCAAATTGGTATAATTGCTGAGGTTCATCGGAGATGGCTTAGAATTCTCCAGGCAGCAGCGATCTGCCCCATTCTCTCTTGCACCACAACAGTATGCACGTATAATTATCAGAGGGGAAAGGGGAAAGAATTAAGAGTCCAAAAACTAAGTATTTTTCCAGACTGAAGCAGTGTTGAGACATGTTGAAATGTCAAGTCATAGATGGCTTACGGCAGCCCCGTAGGGTTTTCAAGGCAAGAGATGTTCAGTGGTGACTTGTCATTACACCACAACAGTATGCACGTATAATGATCAGAGGGGAAAGAATTAAGAGTCCAAAAACCAAGTATTTTTCCAGACTGAAGCAGTGTTGAGACATGTTGAAATGTCAAGTCATAGATGGCTTACGGCAGCCCCGTAGGGTTTTCAAGGCAAGAGATGTTCAGTGGTGACTTGTCATTGCCCACCCCTGCGTAGCAACCTTAGACTTCCTTAGCGGTCTCCCATCAGAGTATCAACCAGGGGTAGGGTTGACAGTGGATGTAGAGGTCCCCCACGGCCAATCAGGTGGCCAGCGGGGCACTTACCAGAAGAAAGAGGAAGGCCCAAGCCACATCATCAGTGTTGCATAGGGAATGATGTCATCACACCAGTGACATTTGGGAAACATGCTGGTATTTAAACTCTACGGCACCATACATTTTCACCACAGAGCTTTTGCCCAAATACCAGACGGTTGCAGTGATGTCACAGTGTGATGATGTCCCTTCCTGTGTGATGCCACCGACATGGCCTAGGCCTTTCTCTTTCTCCTGGTAAGTCCCCCCCCATTCCCCGCCAGTTGCCAGGGGGGACATGACAGCCCTAACCAGGACCAACCCCGCTTAGCTTCCGAGATCTGGTAAGACCGGGCTAGCCTGGGCCATCCAGATCAAGGCAATGTTGGCACATTCTTTTTGAAAAAATACCCAGTTCAAGGATAATAGCGCCACGGTTCAATCTATCTATGAGTGTAACCCATAGCTCAAAGGTGGACCCAAGCTTTGTGTGTAGACAGATTGAAGTTCAACTCCCGGCATCTTCATTTAAAGGATCTCAGTTAGAAGATGGTGGGAAAGAAGAAGAGATTGGATTTCTACCCCGCCCTTCACTACCCAAAGGAGTCTCATAGTGGCTTACAATCTCCTTTCCCTTCCCCTCCCCACAACAGACACCCTGTGAGGTAAAAGAAGAAGAAGAGATTGGATTTCTACCCTGCCCAAAGGAGTCTCAGAGTGGCTCACAATCTCCTTTCCCTTCCCCTCCCCACAACAGACACCCTGTGAGGTAAAAGAAGAAGAAGAGATTGGATTTATACCCCGCCCTTCACTACCCAAAGGAGTCTCAGAGTGGCTTCCAAACTCCTTTCCCTTCCCCTCCCCACAGCAGACACCCTGTGAGGTAGGTGGAGCTGAGAGAGCTCTGACAGAAACTGCTCTTTTTCAAGGACAGCTCTGACAGAACTACGGCTTGCCCAAGGTCATCCAGCAGGTGGGAGTGGAAGAGGTGGGGAATCAAACCCGGTTCTCACAGATTAGAGTCCACACACTTAACCATTACACCAAACTGGCTCACGACACCAAACTGGCTCAAGAGTTGGTTTTTCTCTGCCTGGCACTCTGAAGAGCTGCTGGCAGTGAGAAGAGAATACTGAACAAAAGGGCTGATGGTTTGATTCAGAGTGACACACACACACACACACACACAAACACAAAATCATGGGGGGAAACCCCAACCCAAAAACTGAATTACATACGACGAATATTGATCAGGAACAATATAAAAACGAATGGGGGGGAAATCAGTTTATTATACAGCACATTTAAAATACAGATTTACAAAGGAATTGAATTTAGCCTCTAGACAGAAAGCAACTGGACTACGTAGTCTTCAGTGGACAATATGTAATATACATGAATATCCCGATGTTGATGATGTGCAAGCAAGTTCACAGTCACAGTGAACAAGAACAAACGTGTTCCAGTTCTATGGGTGTTCAAACCCATCATATTACTGGTTGATGTGTGTATACACGCACCATGAGGAAAAGAACGGTCAACATGAGATATAATTTACAATCATGCATTTTTTTTAACGTGTGGGCGTGAAAATCATGGAACAAGACCCATGAACTTAATAGCGTCACTATTTGGCCACAAGGGATAAAATGTGAATTCATCAACACCTGGTTTGGCATAGTATACCAACACTTGCTCTTGTTGTGCATGCGTACGTAGGGCCCAGAACACGTTTGTTCTTGTTCACTGTGATTGTCGTTTTGCTCGTACATCATTAGCTTTGGGATATTCATATACTGTACATTGAGGAGTACTTGTATTTTAAGTGCACTGCATCATAAATCAATTTATTTTCTTTAATTTGTTTATATATTGGTTTTGCTCAACCTTCATGGTACCTGATTCAGAGACAGTCAATTTCATAGATGAGCTATATGTCTGCAGAGGAAGATCTCAGCCAAAAACCTTCTCCAGATTTGAACCTGCGGAGGGTTTAGGGTTGGTAGCCTCCAGTCCTCCCGCCATTATAACTGATCTCCAGGTGACAGAGATCAGTTCACCTGGACAAAATGGCCATTTTTGAAGGTTGACTTCATGGCATTAAACCCCACCAAAGTCCTTTCCCTCCCCAAAGCCCACCCCTCCTCAGGCTCCACCCCCAAAATCTCCACGTACTTCCCAACGTGGAGCTGGTAACCCTAGGAGATTTTGAACTGGAGAGAGATCCAGGTGGGTCGCCGTGTTGGTCTGAAGCAACAGAATAAAGTTTGAGTCCAATGGCATGCTTAAGACCAGGAAAATTTAATTCTGGGGATAAGCTTTCGTGTACGTGCCCCCTTCTTCAGATTCGTAAAAGCTTATACCCAGAATTAAACTCTGTTGGTCTTGAAGATGCCACCAAACTAGAGATGTTCTCCACTGAACCACGGACCTTCTGCACTGTCAAGCAATGCCAACTCTGTGAGGTAGGTTAGGCCAAGTAACAGAGGATGGGCCAAGAGAGATCTGAAACCAGGTCTCGGTGTTCAAAGTCCATCTGAGACATAACATCTGCCTTGGCACGTGCGGGGGTCAGAGCGTTAGATTAGGTTCAGAATCGCCCATTTTCAAAGTCCCCTCTGCCATAAAACTGTCTGGGTGACCCTTGGGCCAGTCCCTCTCGCTCAACCTCTGGCCCCACTGGTGGACCTCCTGATGGCACCTGGTATTTCTGGCCACTGTGTGATACAGAGTGTTGGGCTGGATGGGCCTTTGGCCTGATCCAACATTGGCATCTCTTATGTTCTTATGTTAACTTGACCTATCACAGAGGGTTGTAGCGAGGATTAAAACATCCAGTAGGACAACTCTGAGCAACCTGGAGGAAGAACGAGATAAACATGTGGAACAGGCTTCCTCGAGAGTTGGTGGGCTCTCCTTCATTGGAGGTCTTCAAGCAGAGTCTAGATGGCCATCTGACAGCAATGCTGATTGTGTGAATTTAGGCAGATCATGAGACGGAGGGCAGGAAGGGTTGCCTCAGTGCTTAGTTCTCGTGGCCCTTTCTTACACACCCAGGGAAATGCTGATCACCACTTTGGGGTCAGGAAGCAATTTTTCTCCAGGCCAGTTTGGCTGGAGAACCTGGAGGTTCTTTGTCATCTTCTGGACGTGGAAGTGGTCACTGTGGGTGTGGAGGGGGAGGTACTGGTGAATTTCCTGCATTGTGCAGGGGGTTGAACTAGATAACCCTGGAGGTCCCTTCCAACTCCATGATTCTATGATTCTATGTAATAAAACCGCCTCTAATTTTAGATATAATAGGTTTGCTTGTCATGGATTCATTGTTGAGGGAACAAATTTTGCACAGGCTCAGAGGCACTCTTGTTAGATGCTTCATATGCTTCCTGGCTGAGTAAAGGATTCCAGGGCGACCTCCCACCACAATTAAGAATGATCAGTTCCAGGTCTGCTATCTAGTTTCCTATGCAGAACTGCCTGGCCTTTTCATATATGGACTTGTGTTTAATTATAGTGGAAATAGTGTTTAATTATAGTGGAAATTGTGATGGAAAGTACCATCAAATCACAGCCAATTTATGGCAACCATTCAAGGGGTTTGCAAGATAAGAGACAAACAGAGATGGCTTGCCATCGTCTCTCTCTTTGTAGCAACCCTGGACTTCTTTGTATTGGGTTAATTTTTTTAAAAAAATCAATTGCCTTGGAAGCACCGAAACTTTACACAGTATCGCCAGTCTTCTTCATTTCCTAGTTAAGGGGAAAATGCTGTTCAAACCGATTACAAAGTTGACCCAACGCCAATGGTAACAAGCGAAAGAAATTTTATGTACAGAAATAGTAGCACGTCTTACAAGACATGTTCATGTTTAACTTGTGACAGAAACTGGGGGGGATGGGGGAGAACAGGGGGGAAGGAAACTCAACCCAAAATAAGCTGCAAACTAAGAGGGTCAAGCTAACAACTATATTATATAAAAATAAATTAAAAAATACAAATGTTTATTAAGGTGTACACATAGCTAAAACATACTGCGGTTAAAAGAAATAGTCTAAGTCTCAAACTTAAAAGGCTTATACAACCAAGTTAGTTATTATACAAATACAATTGATGAGTAAAACTTTCTGACCTAAGGACCATACGCATTTCGGCCCCTTCGGGCCTGCCTCAGTAGTCAATATTTTTTATATTGCAATAGAAATACACGCAGAATACATCCAGAAATACATGCATAATTTTTTTTGGTATATATATATGACCAGATGTTGTTTTCTTATGTGCTTTTGCAATTGCTACAAGTTTGTATAATAGGCCATAGATAGTAGCCGTATCAATTCTTCAAATTATTCTGGTGTCACAAAGATTCCATTTGTCAGGATGTGTGTCACTTCCATCAAAAGTAGTGGTCGAGGTGTGTATTTCTGGATGTGTGTCGTTGCAACACAAAAAATATTGACCACTGAAATACATTTAACTTGTAAACAGATTAACTTCAAAAAGGTTAACTTGCTACAGCTCCAGGTCCAGGTAAGAGAAAGAAGAGATGTCCTATATGAGATGAAACATAGAAGACAAGCAACGGCCAATGACGGCTCAACATCTAATCCAGGGGTCATTTAGTAAAAAAAGAGGTGCCGGAGCTCACTAGCATAACATATTAGCATAACTCATTTGCATATGCCACACCCCCTGACCTCACCGGGAGTGTGTCAGAAGGCAACACCCACCGCTCAGGCTCCACTGGACTGTTTTGAATGGCTATTGGGGGGGGGGAAACATGCAGATCTGTCCTCGCAGAGGAGGGAGAGCTTGTACCTGAATAAAACTTGGTCTTAGAGGTGCCACTGGACTGTTTTGCACCAGGGCCCCAGGGGGGGGGGCTCTGCAACTTACTGGCTGCTTCTTGCTCTGACTGAGGGCTGCTGGGATCAGGGGGGGGGCTCGTTGCATGTGCTCGCCCCCTGGGCTCTTTACTGCCGGAGCTCCGCTCCTGTGCGCGCCTGCAGGAAATGACCCCTGATCTAACCAATGAGAGGGTGGGGCCAGTGGCCAAGTGTACCCAAGTGAGAGAATTCTTTCGATCCTTTCCCTCCCTCCCAGATACTCTTGCATGCAGTTACAATATCCAACACCTCGGTGTTCTCCTACAAGTACTAACCAGGGCTGACCTTGCTTAGCTTCTGAGATCTGATGAGATCAGGCTAACCTGGGACGTCCAGGTCAGGACTTCTTTAATAGCCTATCCAATTACAATCTAAGAGTTGACTTTCCGGTCTACAGGGCCTGGCAGAGCTTAGAGAAGCGCCCTCGTTGACCTGAGATCAACGACAATCAACTGCTGGACAGAAATCAAGGAATTTACGAGTCATGGATATCTGAAATGTCCTCCCTAGACAAACAGGCATTGTAATACACTTTTATGTGACCTTTGGATGAAGGAAAGCCATTATATATTCGATAACTCATGAAGAGAGCATGGGGGGGAAATGACTTGTGTGGGTGAAGGAAGCCATGGGACAGACAGGCTATGCATAGGCTTGCCATCTTCCAAGTGGGGCCTGGAGTTCTCCTGGAATCACAACCGATGTCCAGGCAACAGAGATCAGTTCCCCTGGAGGGAAAAGCAGCCCCAGAGAGGGGCCTCTGTGGAATACCATAGATTCTAGGAAGACTGAAGTCCTAGAAGGACATCACATCACTAACGAACTCGTTCCCGCCCCAGGAATTTCCCCACCCAGAGTCGGAAACCCTAAGCCAGCATGAAACGACTGCTCTTTGCTTCATTGCTTATTCACTGGATGGAGTCCTTGGAACAGCCCTGAACAAGCTTTATTTTTCACATCTATGACTTCTAGCTCTGTGTCGGTCTGTCTCTGGAAAGATCCACGCATCGTCATATATTGTGCTACTACAGCGGTCTTCTCCACACCTTCATTCAGACCTTCACCCGCTGGGTTTGTGACTACGAGCCACCAGTTGCGGTAGCGATTGGAAGGACTCGCTGCTAGGGCTACCAGCTCATCTCTAACATTCAGTTCCCCTGGAGAAAATGGACGATTTGGAAGGTGGGCAACTGTATTGTATGGCTTTGTACCCCACTGAGGTCCCTGTCCTCTCTAAGCTCCACCCCCCAAATCTTCAGGAGTTCCCCAGTCTGATAACCTTACCCCCCCCATCCCTAATTGTACATGCAGGGGTGGGCCTGCCCACTAGGCGGTCCTGGGAGATTGACTATAGCTCCAGAGGGGCGGTGGGCACCAGGTGCGGCAAGCAGTGCCCAGAGCCCCAATGCTGTCACTGAGGGCCTTCTCACCTGGCTTGCTTCCCCCCCGCCCCCTTTTAGGAAGGCGAGAGGAAGGAAGAGCAGGCATTCGCCAGCTGTGGAGTCGCCGTTGGGCCTTTGGGCTTTCCACCCAACCATCTCATATGCAGTTCCGCAGGGCCTGCAAGACGGAGCTCTTCCGCCAGGCTTTCACATAGGGGCCGCCGCTGCCACCACCACCAACGGTGGCAATACCATCGGGTCGCGGGATCGCCCTGGGAAGCCCAGCCACATGTGACATTGACAACGTGGATTGGTATGAATGATCAACTGGACAGTGAGACCCCAATGGGGCTTGTTTGAAGATAACCACTCAAGACCATCTTGATTGAAAGCACTTTATTATTGTCATTAGTGTTATTATTCTTATAATTGTGATTTTATTGTTTTACAGGGTTTTATATATGGGCTTGCGCCCCTTGTAAGCCACCCTGAGCCCGCTCGTGGGGAGGGCGGGGTAAAAATGCTTAAAATAAATAAATAAATAAATCTGGTACCCCCTCTCCCCTTGCGTCTCACACCTGGCTCGGGCACGGCAGCTGAGGGCGTGCCTGGGCTCGTGCACACCAAACTCAGCAGTCAAACATTTCACACACATAGGAAACATATAATCATCAGAATGTTTGACTCCTAACGTGTAGACAGATTTGGGACTTGTTCCCACACCTGCTTTGTCAGGTAACTTCCTAAGACTGTTCAAAAGCTTTCATTCTTATGCCTGCCATATTAGGACAGGACAAACAAGGTCATGCTTTCCTTTTTTTCCTGCACACGCCCAGGCTATGGAGGGGCACATGTCTAGCAGCTGGCCCAGGTCCCTGCGTGCATGCGCAGAGTGCAAGAGCAGAGGTCGATTCGAGGGGATCGCAGTTCCCCCGGGTGAGGTGCGGGGGGCGGGGCACACGACGAAGCCCCGCCCCCCGCTTCCGGCCCTCATTCAGCCAGGAGGAGGCAGGAGAAGAGGGAGGGTAAGTTGCTCCCCCCCCGCCTCTCCCCACCCCTGCCTGCCTGGGGCCAGGGAGGGCCTTGGCGGGGCTTCCTCGCACTCCCGCCGGCCTTGCAGGTCCACCGCTGGGCCCCTGATGTCAGGGGGTGTGGCATATGCTAATGAGTTATGCTAATGAGTTCCCCTAGCTCTTTTTCTATGAAACGACCCCTGCGCAAGAGTGCTCTGTCTCCTGCCTCTCTCTGCATGCATGCCGGAAGGAGAAGCAGGTTGAACCACTGTGCTGTTATGTGTGCAACCATTAACTGCCGTCAAGTCGCTTTCGACTTAGGGTGACCCTATGAATGAATGACGTCCAAAATGTTGCTCAGGTCTTGCAGGCTGAGGGCCATGGGTTCCTTGCGCTGTTACGTGGTCCGGGACAATCCAAGACGTGAAAGATCAGAGTAGCGCGATGACAAACAGATCCAGTTCAGTGTGAATTCACTCTCTGATTTTCCCAAACGAGGGGATCCCACGTTTATGTCAGCACATAAGTGAATCTGACCCTTTCTAACGCTTGGCTTGGCAGTTGCGCAAATCTCTCTTGACGACTTGTTTGGCAGCTAATGGGTATAATGCCGAAGAAATGTTTGTATGTTGTCCCTGCGTGGCTGGTGTGTATGTTGCTTTCTCTTGCATGGCTGGTCACATGCAGGACAGCATGCTTGATAGGAGCAATTGTTAAGCACGTATCCTGTCCATTACAAAAGGAGTTGTATCCCTTTATTGCAGGCGGGGAGCCTTTGATATACACTCATTGGCAGTTTTATTTGTTTTGAAGTCATTGTTTGCAAACCAAAGTCTTAGAGGGGTGCTAGAAACTTATTGAGAGACAGAGGGAGGGAGGGAGGGGCGGAAAGAGAGAGAGAGGGAGAATAGTATGAACAATGAGAAGAGACAATTTAATTACAGTAATTTCTCAAAGGCAGAACTGCCTAGAGTGTTTCAAAGGCAGAACTGCTGAGAGTTCAGCTTATGCAACAGAGACTAACCCTGAGGCCAGGCAAGGTTTTTAAGCTTATTGTATTCCTCTCCAGTCCCTTTAACTTCACTTTCTTTGCCCTCTGCTTCTGCCCTCCTCTGTAAGACAAAACCCCAACAGAACTGAGCTGTGGAGAAACAGCAAATGGAGCAAGCTAAAGATGCAGAGTCGTGGATTGCCCGTCTGTTTTCAGTACAGACCTTCTTGAGAACACCAACCAGCCCATATTCAATGACTCTCTAAGCCTCCCCTCCAGATTTACAGTTGCCCGTGACTCAGAGCCAACATTTTCTAATGGAAAGAAACATACATGCACATACAAACATAATCGTTTGCAGGTGAAGCAGCAAGCTACCCTGCAACCTCGACCTTTTACCTAATGCAGAAAATCTCACAGAAATCTCCCTGGAGGAAGAATTGTCTACCAGTCTTCCTTCTGAATGGTCATTATCTTTAGAACACAGTGGTAAGTTTTCCTTATCCCACCCCATCCCCCAGAATAGCAGCATTCTTCTTTCTTTGGCAAGACACCATACCGGCAGATAAGATAATCCTCTACAGTAAAGGTACAGTACAGTAAAGGTACAGTACACACTTATATTTGTTCATTCCTGAAAATAGTTTCCTAGACCTCATTAGGACAGGTGCTTTCTTTGGAGTAGCACTACACATAAATAAATGAGGGTTTTTTTTCACTGCCCTCACTTTGTTTCTTTAGCATCTGGGAAACAAGGCGAAACCGAAATTTCGGTTGACATATGCCATTCGCAAGGAGAAAAGCCCAATAAGGACTCCAATCGAAAATGTCACCCAGTAGCTTTACATCCACAGTAAGTCGATGACGAGAAAGCAGCGACCTGCTGTGATTTCTTCTTGAAGCGCAGAGAATTTAATATCTCATCCTACAAAGTTTAGTTTTTTTGCCCCCTTCCTTGAGTTTTCCCAAAAAGGACAGAGCAGAAAAATTCATGTTAATAAAGGCAAGACAAAAGAACAGACCATTTGAATACCAACAATTCTACTTCAGAGGAAAACACTTCTAAAGTTCCCCAGGTGCCCTTGATCATACCGAGTGGGTTTTCCAGCACATCCGTCCTTACCTGTGATAAGCACAGCTTTTCGATCCACAGGTAGCATCGCCGGAGCAGGTAGATAAAAGCAGCAAAGGAGGCATGCCAGAGAGAAGATAAGCAAACCCAGGGAACTCTGCAGGGTGGCAAAACACACGATCTCCAGAAGAAAAAGCAAGACGAGACCGCAGCAGAAAGAGATCTCCTTCTCCGCGCGCTTCTGTTTGGCTCGATAAAGGATCACTCCTCCAAAAACCAGCGTCACACCCAAGTAGATCAGCAGTGGATTGCCGGCTTCGGAGAGGTACATGACCACAATCGTAGATGAGAGATCGACCGGACTGCACACACAAAGGTGCACACAGAGACACACAACACACCAGCAACAACCCCCAGCGGCTTATGAAAACTATGTCTCACTATAAGACAGCATATCTTATATAGGGACAGGATGAAGGGAGGGAGTAGAGGGTACAGAGGAGTGGGCTGGGCACGAGGGTGGGGAGATCCCTGTTAGGATCTGCGACGATGCCGCTGAACTGAAGCGAACATTCGTTTGCACAGAGCGGCTCATCTGAGCAGCTTCCCCAGACAGTATAAAATCCTACAACACTTCCCCTTCACCTTTTCATTTTTTTTTTAACTGCAAGAGGACTCCACCTTCTGAGGGATTCACAGCTCGGATAATGATTGACGGAAGTGGACATGAAGACATGAGCGGGGGCCTCGGGGATGTTAGAACAGCTTTACAGAGTTAAGAGGAAAGGACGGGGAGGGGGGGAGAGAATATTTCTGCCACGGAGAAGAACAGAGAGCCCCCCCCCCGCTGCTACCCTTTGATATATCCCCTTCCAATTTAACAGGCTATTCCACTGTGTGTTTTCTGCTCCAGACTCAGTTCGTTCGATGCAATGCACCCTCCGACGTTAAGATTGGGCGAATCCAAATGGATCCCAGAACGAATGTGTGAGGAAGTCTGGCCACTGAACTCTAACAACTAAATTCGAGCTCTCTCTCTCTCTCTCTCTCTCTCTCTCTCTCTCTCTCCCCTTATCCAGATCTCGTGCTGATGAGGTAGAGGTCCTAAACCACTGCCTGGCTGTTGCTGTTCAAAGGCTAAGAGTGAATAAACTGGTACTAAACCCTGGAAAGACAGAACTAATGCTGGTTGGAAGGTGGAGCTTTCGAAGGGCGTTACGCTCTCCACTTTTGATTGGGTTCAGCTGACTTTTTCTGACTCAGTTAAGAGCCTCGGGGTTATACTAGACCCAGTACTGGAGAAGCAAGTTGACACAGTTGCGGGAAAGGCTTTCTTCCGACTCCGCCTAGCTTGAAAGAAAAACAGCCCCTTCCCTTGGTATGGCTAACCTGGCCACTTGGATCCATGCCACAGAGACCTACAGACTGGACTACTGGCATGCAATGCGGAAACACCAGTTGGTGCAGAATGCCGCAGCTAGATGGAGCTAGACGGAGCGTGCATATTACTCCCATTCTACAGCCACTTCACTGGCTGCCTATCAGTTACCAGGCTCAATTTAAAGTATTGGCTATTGTCACAAAGCCCTTCATGGCTTTGGACCCTCGTACCTGTGAGACCGTCTCTCCCCCTATGATCTGCCTTGACAGTTTCAGTCATCTGAGCAGGGTCTTCCGCAGGTGCCAACTTGCAAATGGGCAAAATCAAAAGCTGCCTGTACAGGTGCCTTGTCTGTTGCGCCCCACCCCCCTCATGGAATGGCCTGCCTGAAAAGATCAGGGAATCTTCCCCTCTCCTGGCTTTCTGCAAATTAGGCGAAAACCAAATTATTCGAGAGGGCTTTTCTATACAGGTGATAAGAACATAAGAGACGCCAATGTTGGATCAGGCCAAAGGCCCATCCAGTCCAACACTCTGTTATCACACAGTGGCCAGAAATACCAGGTACCATCGGTCCAGCAGTGGGGCCAGGACATTAGAAGCCCTCCCACTATTGCCCCCCACCCAAGGACCAAGAATACAGAGCATCACTTGCCCCAGAGCCCCTATCTATACCTTGTGGCTAATAGCCACTGATGGACCTCTGCTCCATATGCTTATCTAATTCCCTTTTGAAGCCGTCCATGCTTGCAGCCGCCACCACTTCCTGTGGCAGCGATAACAGCTGCACTGTATTTGGCTAAATTACTGCGGACTACGTTCTGTGCTGTTGTGTATAGTTTGCTGTGGGTTGGATCCTGTTGGGTAAATTTGCATCATTTAGTATGTCAAGTTAACACTTATACTTTGCTTCAATTCATAGAATCATAGAGTTGGAAGGTACCTCCAGGGTCATCTAGTCCAACCCTCTGCACAATGCAGGAGATTTGCAAATACCTCCCCCCCCCGTGACCCCTATTATATTCCCAAAAGATGACAAAACCCCTCCAGGATCCCCGGGCAAATTGGCCTGGAGAAAAATTGCTTCCTGACCCCAAGGTGGCGATTAGCATTTCTCTGGGCATGTAAGAAAGGGCCACAAGAACTAAACACCGATGCAACCCTTCCTGCCTTCCCTCTCATGATCTGCCTCACAGAATCAGCATTGCTGTCAGATGGCCATCCAGCCGTCAGTTCAAAAACCTCCCAAGAAGGAGAGCCCACCACCTCCTGAGGAAACCTTTTCCACTGAGGAACCGCTCTG
>NW_015165329.1:144723-150142 GCF_001447785.1 Gekko japonicus
GTTCTTCCTAATGTTTAGTCAAAAACTCTTCTAATTTCAACCCGTTGGTTCTGGTCCGACCTTCTGGGGCAACAGGAAACAAGGCCACACCATCCTATATGACAGCCCTTCAAGTACCTGAAGACGTTATTTCTCTAGACATCTGGTTGGTTCTGCAGCCCAAATCCTATTTCATAGTTTAGTAGAAGTCCCATCTTGTCCCTTGGATTGCAAAAAGATCAAATCAGTGAATCCTAAAAGAAATCAACCCTGAGTGTTCCCTGGAAGGCCAGATAATGAAACTGAAGCGCAAATACTTTGGCCACCCAATGAGAAGGGAGCACTCACTGGAGAAGAAGACCCTGATGCTGGGAAAGATTGAAGGTCAAAGAAGACAGGGACGGCAAAGGATGAGATGGTTAGACAGTGTCACAGATGCAACGAACATGAAGTTGAGCAAACTTCAGAGGACGGCGGAAGACCGGAAGGCCTGGCGGGATCTGGTCCATGGAGTCGCAAAGAGTCGGACTCGACTGTGCAACTGAACAACATCATCTTGACTGTCTCTGCTCACTCTGTGTTATTCCACCTTGATTCCCAGTGAGAAAAGCAGACTACGAATACATAAATCTCCAGGTATTTCCCAACCCAGAGCTGGCAACCTTATATGTTCCTCTTTAGTTTATTATTTCATCCAGTTTGGAGTTTTGAAGCTCCTTTTGAATGTAATTATTTTGTGCCTTCTCTTTCTTCCCTCCCAGGATTGGAACGGAAACCGGAGAACTGCACTCAAGTATTTGTTAGCCAAATGCCTTTACCCGTATTGCTAGATGGTTTGTTTACCAACTTCCCACGTTAATTGAGGGAAACACCAAAGTTAAACAAGCCAGATTGCCTTGCATATATATTAACTCGGGTGCAGAGAAAAGTACTCTCTCTCTCTCTCAAAAAAAAAAAAAAGAAAGAAAGAAAAAGAAAAAAGAGGACCTTTTTTGACATTTGGCGGTGGGGGGGGGGCGGCGGCGACACCTTTGTTTTTGAAGAATCTTCCAGAGCTCCTTGTGACAATGTCCAATAACTGCCCTCACTAGCCATCACTGATATCATTAGCCATCTCCAGTGTTCCCTCTATGCTGAGTTAGTGTGAGCTAGCTCACAGGTTTTTAGCCTCTGGCGCACAAATTTTTTGTCTTAGCCCAGGAAGGCTGGCTCCAGAGCAAGCTAATTTATGCAGCAGCCCAAACTGCTCACTCACAACTTTAATGCCAGCAGCTCACAAAGTAGAATTTTTGCTGACAAGACTCCAAAGCTTAGAGGGAGCATTGCTATCAAATTGCTTACATAGCTTCAGGGATCCCTGACTGAGTGGGATCAGAAACGTGACGACAGCCACATCCCACATTCGGCTTGGTCTGTGGATCTGTTTGTCTTCTAGCCACGTAGATTGCCCTCACTAGCCATCAGTGATGTTATCACCCACCCACATTTGCTTGCCTATGTAGTTTTGTTTCCTTACGCTCTCCCTGACTGGATGAGATTGGATGAGATTATGGGCACTTGACACAGACAGCCTAAAATACCGGGGTGCACATTGTCCCAAACACAGTGTTTAGCATGAATGCTTTTGTAAAACTCTGGTTGAAAGGGCCACAGATTTCAGTTTCTTCGGCAGGCTACCCATTCAGGGCTGTGATGTGTGAGAGGGGTTGTAATAAGATGCTAAATACTAAAAGAGATAACTAAACATCATTGAAAACTTAACATTTGTGATTATCTCTTTTTCTAGTGTACAATATGTAGAATGTCAAAGTATAATTGCAATTTTACAGTTGTAGATAGGGTTGCCAAGTGTAAATTCCTCCGGAGCGGGGGACTCCCGTCCGGCATCTAGAGCACGTCTAGAGCGCGTCTGGAGCGTGTCACTCGGAAGTGACGTGACGACGCTGGGCATGCTGGGGGCGGGGCTACAACCATCCGAGGGAAAACCATGGCCCCGCCCCCAGCGTGCCCGGCGTGGTTGCGTCACTTCTGGGTGACGCGCACATTGGGGTGGGGTTCCCCCCGGGGCCCGATCCACCGCTGGCGGGGAATGGGCCTCTGGGACGGGGGTTTCCCCGCCCCCGGGGGGACTTGACAAGCCTAGTTGTAGAGTATAAAATCTGAACAACTATTTCCAAGAGCTAGGTAATTTCCCAACTGATGAAGACATCAACATCAGGGAAATAATCATTTCTAACAGGGTGAGTTCAAATGATGATTCTTGATGATTTTTTTAAATGACTCTTCTGGTGTTGTTGAAGTTCCATATTTGAACTCACTTTTTTAGGAATGATTATTTCCCTGATGTTGATGTCGTTCAATAAATGGAATGAAATGGAGCAGTGTGCACAGTCCGACTGCTGGTCTGACAGGGGGGCTGCAATTCCGAATTACTCTTTCACTTCAAATATTCCCTGCAAACAGAAATAAAAGGCGTGAGAGAGTTTACCGAGCTCTTGAATTACCTAGCTCTCGAAATTAGTTGTTTAGATTTTTTCCTATACAACTGTAAAATTCTAATTGTACTTTAATTGACATTCTACATACTGTACACTAAAAAAAGAGAAAGATAATCACAAATGTTAAGTTTTCAACAGGGGTCGTTTCGTAGAAAAAGAGCTAGGGGGACTCATTAGCATAACTCATTAGCATATGCCACACCTCCTGACATCAGGGGCTCGGCGGTGGACCTGCAAGGCCGGCGGGAGTGCAAGGAAGCCCCGCCAAGGCCCTCCCTGAGACCGGAAGGCCTGGCGAGAGCTGGTCCATGGGGTCGCGAACTTACCCTCCCCTCTTCTTCTGCCTCCTCCTGGCTGAATGAGGGCTGGAAGCGGCACGGCCGGAAGCAGGGGGCGGGGCTTCATCATGTGCCCCGCCCCCCGCACCTCACCCGGGGGAACTGCGATCCCCCGCGATCCCCCCCGAATCGACCTCTGGTTTTCAATGATGTTCGTTTAATCCTTTCTTTAAATATTTAGCGACTTATTACAGTGGTTTTCCTGGTGTTGCAGGTTCTGTAATTACACTAAAATTTTAATTATCTCCTTAAAGCCACTTTGGTGTAGCGGTTAAGTGCGCGGACTCTAATCTGGGAGAACCGGGGTTGATTTCCCACTCCTCCACTTGCACCTGCTGGATGACCTTGGGCAAGCTGTAGTTCTGTCAGAGCTGTTCTTGAAAAAGAGCAGTCTCTGTCCAGAGCTCTCTCAGCCCCAGATACCTCACAGGGTGCCTGTTGTGGGGAGGGGAAGGGAAAGGAGTTTGTAAGCCACTCTGAGGTTCTGAGTGAAGGGTGGGGTATAAATCCAATCTCCTTCTCCTCCTTCGCCAATGGAGCCCCATCTCTGGGGAGGACTTTATGGCTGCCATGACAGCTACAGAGCCGTGCCAGAGAGTCTGAATCCAATGACTATTACAGACCGTTCACAGGATTTGACATCATTCCCCAATGGACAGGATCTCGGTTATATGATAGAAGGGGGTGTCAACAGGTTCCTTGTCACTGACAGAACTCTTCCTGGGGAGGTCTGGACTTCCAGTCTCTTCTGAGCCAGTTTGGTGTCGTGGTTAAGTGCACGGACTCTAATCTGGAAGAACCGGGTTTGATTCCCCACTCCTCCACTTGCACCTGCTGGATGACCTTGGGCAAGCCGTAGTTCTGATAAGAGCTGTCCTTGAAAAAGAGCAGTTTCTGTCAGAGCTCTCTCAGCCCCACCCACCTCACAGGGTGTCTGTTGTGGGGAGGGGAAGAGAAAGGAGTTTGTAAGCCGCTCTGAGACACCTTTGGGTAGTGAAGGGCGGGGTATAAATCCTATCTCTTCTTCTCTTCTTCTTAAATATTTAGCATCTTATTACAGTGGTTTCCCTGGTGTCGCCCCTTGGAGACCGGCAACCCTATGCTAGGCCCCGATTTTAGAGAAGGTGAGGACAGCACCTGACCATGGCTATTCACTGATGGATAATATGCATTCTGCACAAGCTCAGAGGTGCACAGCCTTTCACAACGCCACAGCTAGGGGGCTTGCCATTACAGGCTAAATCCAGAGAGTGGGGGACCCATTTTTCCCCTCTCCTGCTCCCCGCTTACTGCCAAGGGAAATTCTCCACTGCAAAAACCAAGGCAGCCGAACCAAAAACAGTGCAATAAATCTCACTCAGCTCGCCTGCCCATTACTCTGTCTTGCCACTGCTGACATTAAGGAAAGGGGAAAACGACAAAGAAGAAAAGGTACACACGGCTGCAGAAAAGGCCAGCTGCGATGAACTCAGGCAGGAAGAGATTAACCGACTCAGGGCAAATGCTCTGGCGCCCATCTGCAGCTTCTCCCTCTGGCTGCCAACCCCCAGGCGATGGCTGGAGATGTCTCCCTGGAGGAAACGGCTGCTTTGGAAGGCGGGCTCCGCGGCCTTATGTACCCTGCTAAGGTCGACCCCCTCCCCAAACCATGCCCTCCCCAGGCTCCGCCCCCACATCACCAGGAACTTTCCAACGTGAAGCTGGCAACCCTAGAAAGAAGAAGAGAAGAGATTGGACTTGTACCCCGCCCTTCACTCGGAGTCTCAGAGCGGCTTACAAACTCCCTTCCCTTCCCCAGGGCTGGCCCAAGGTTTTTCGGCACCCTAGGCGAAACTAGCGCCCCCCCCCCAGGTGAGGCTGCCTTGTGGCGCCCCTCCCTCACCTTGTGTCTCCCCCCCGCCGCGTGCCTCTCCGGCGCTCAAGCTGGGTGCTAAGCTGGGCGCATCAGGTGGGGTCTACAAGGTTCTTCAGAGGGCTGCCCTTCTGCTTTTTCTCCCCCCTGCCTGCTTCCCCCCATCTCTCCCCCCCCCGGGGGACCCGGACAACCCCAGCCATGTGTGCCCTGTCCCCTCGGTCCCCGCGGGGGCAGCACCAAGGAGACTTACCAAGGACGCCGTGGAGGAGTCGTCCGGTCTGAGCAGGCCCGTCTCGGAGGAGGAAGCGGCGGCAGGTCTTCTCCAGCCCCCTCTATGCACCACGCACGCCTACCTGAGCCACCCTGCCGCTGGGCCCTTCAGGCAGCGCTGTCCGCCTCCTCCCCGCCCTGCAGGCCACCTGCGCCTCAGGACAGACCCTGAGCACAGCGGGGGGGGCGCTTCCTCCCTCCTCGCTTCCTTCCCCACCCGCATCTGGGCACACTAGGCACCAGACTCGGGGTGAAAGAGATGGCGGCAGCGGTCCCCAGGCAGGGACTAGATGCATGCATGGCTTTGGGCGGGGGGTGGGTGGGTGCAGTTTGGCGCCCCTAAGGGTCGGCCTGCTCTAGGCGAACGCCTAGTTCGCCTAGTGAGCGAGCCGGCCCTGCCTTTCCCCTCCCCACAACAGACACCCTGGAGGGTAGGTGCGGTGGAGAGAGCTCTTTTCAGAACTGTCCTTGAGAGAATA
>NW_015165329.1:150412-150683 GCF_001447785.1 Gekko japonicus
AAGGGCCCAGAAAGGGCTGAATTAGTCAGTTAAGAAACAGAATTGCCTTTTTTCAAGGCTTGACTAAAGACCAGTCATTTCCCACAGTTAATCAAAACTAATGAGATTGCATCACCTATTGCTGCTCATGGGAATGAATGGTCAACAAGCGTTTATCTGTACACAGAAATGCTACCGCCCTTTGATCCTGCTGTTTGGACTTCTCCCACTTTAGCCATGAGTCCAATTAAGAACATAAGAACATAAGAGACACCAATGTTGGATCAGGCCA
>NW_015165329.1:151213-151423 GCF_001447785.1 Gekko japonicus
CAAAAAAAAATAAAATGAGGCAATACAGCAGAAGGGGAGGGAAAACCACTTGAACATTTTTCCTTACGTCTTCATAAGGCCCTGCTTTTAAAAAATCCCCGGTAATTCTGAGAGGGGCACGGCGTATATCTAAGTGGGCACTGCCCTCCTATGCCCCCCTTGCACCTAAGGGCCCAGAAATGGCTGAATTAGTCAGTTAAGAAACAGAAT
>NW_015165329.1:151518-151670 GCF_001447785.1 Gekko japonicus
AACATAAGAACATAAGAGACGCCAATGTTGGATCAGGCCAATGGCCCCTCCAGTCCAACACTCTGTGTCACACAGTGGCCAAAAATACCAGGGGCCACCAGGAGGTCCACCAGTGGGGCCAGGACAATAGAAGCCCTCCCACTGTTGCCCCC
>NW_015165329.1:151786-174439 GCF_001447785.1 Gekko japonicus
TCACTTGCCCCAGTCTGAGAGTTCTTATCTATACCTTGTGGCTAAAGCCACTGACGGACCCCCACTCCATATGTTTATCCCATTCCCTCTTATAAGAACATAAGAGACACCAATGTTGGATCAGGCCAAAGGCCCATCCAGTCCAACACTCTGTGTCACACAGTGGCCAAAAATACCAGGGGTCACCAGGAGGTCCACCAGTGGGGCCAGGACACTAGAAGGCCTCCCACTGTTGACCCCCCCAAGCACCAAGAAGACAGAGCATCACTTGCCCCAGAGCCCCTATCTATACCTTGTGGCTAATAGCCACTGATGGACCTCTGCTCCATATGCTGGCCATTGTGGCCAATAGGCACATCTGGCAACAGCACTACGCCGTCTTCAAGGCACTCACCTGCATCTTCCTGGTGCCAGTGTGAGGTTAGGAGGTCAGTCAGCATAAACAGCTGGCGCACATTATTAATGCGGGCTGTTCCTGGCTTTTAGCGGTTAGCATTTACACTTCCAGGAAGCAGTTCCCTACCTGCTCTATCTACCTGCTCTAATTATACATCTTCCAGCTGAGAGCATCCCATGGACACAGTTCCACCAAAGCTGGAGTCACAATAAATCTAGGACTTTTCAAGGTGTTATGGTGGTAGAAGGAGCCATCAAGCTGCAGCTGTCCTATGGTGACCCTTTAGGGTTCTTCAAGGCAAGAGATGCTCAGAGGTGGTTTGCCACTGCCTGCCTCTGTGTAGCGACCCTGGACTTCCTTGCTGGTCTCCCATCCAAGCACCAACCAGGGATGACCCTACTTAGCTTCTGAGAGCTGATAAGATCAGGCTAGCCTGGGCCATCCAGGTCAGGGTTCAAGGAGCTGTAAGACTTGCAAAAGTCCTTGCTGCTTTCTAAAGGCTAAAGTACACACAATCAGTGTTCCCTCTAAGCTGAGTTCGTGTGAGATAGCGCTCAGGAAGGGACGGCTCCAGAGCAAACTGATTTCCGCAGCCGCCGAAATCGCTCGCTCACAACTTTAAGGCTTTTGAGTTGGAGCCGCCGCCGCCGCCGCCACTACCACCACCGTGCGAATAAAATAATGCCAGTCTCTCACAAAGTAGAATTTTTGCTCACAAGACTCCGCAGCTTAGAGGGTGCGTTGCACACAATCTGTCTGTTTCCCCAATTTGGCTAAAATCAGCCAGAGGATCCAATTCCGATCAGAGCTATGGGCCGAGGGCACAAAAAGTTCCCCTTGTCTACCACCATGGCCCCTATCCACACTGTTTACTCTCCGTAGCTGCTTTTCCACAGCTAAATCCCCGAGACTGGGAAGCCAATCCCAGTTCCTCCCCATTATATGCAATTTGGTTGCAACCTTCTGGAATTTCACTAGAAAGATCTCTTCGTCATCAAGAAGCCTGTAATGGGCCATTCCGGCCAGGCGGTGGCAGTGCAGTGTTGTGACTCGAAGCAGCCCTGGAGTCCTGGAGAAAGCTGACATCATCAAGCCAAGCCGAAGGAAAAAAATGCCGTCTGGCCCATGACTAGTCTACAGCTGAAACAAAATCCCCGACGGCTGCGACCGTGTGCAATTTACAGATTTATATGTGTTGTCCTCCCTTACCCCTATGAATCATTGTTAGTCCCGTGAGAATGTGTAACTGTAAATCGCTCAGAGCCAGCAGCTCTGCAAGGATTGAGCGATTAATAAATTGAAAGATTATTATTATTATCATTATTAGAAGAAGAACATGCCATGTGACACGTCATGGACAGGATGCTTCCTTCTCCTGAGTCAGATCACTGGACCATCAAAGTCAATGTTGTCTACTCTGACCGGCAGCTGCTGTCCAGGGTTACAAGTGGAGGTCTTTCACATGACCCGCTTCTTGATCAGGGAGGGAAGGCGGTATGATATAGCTGGTGGAAGCTAAGCAGGGTTGGTCCGTGGTTGGGAGACCACCAAGTTGGTCTCTCCAGAGGAAGGCAATGGCCGACCACCTCTGCTTCTCACTGGCCTCGAAAGCCCCTTGCCGAGGTCATCCAAATCAGTTGCGATTTAACTCCACATATGTACATACGACTAAATGCAAATACTTTGGCCACCCAATGAGAAGGGAGCCCTCACTGGAGAAGACCCTGATGCTGGGAAAGATTGAAGGTCAAAGAAGACAAGGACGGCAAAGGATGAGATGGTCAGACAGTGTCATAGATGCAACGGACATGAAGTTGAGCAAACTTCAGAGGACGGTGGAAGACCGGAAGGCCTGGCGTGATCTGGTCCATGGGGTCGCAAAGAGTCGGACTCAACAACAACAACATCTAAATCCTTTCAGCTGGAGATGCTGGGGAATGAACCTTGGACCCTCTGCGTGCCAAGGAGATGCAGTACTCTGCCCTAAAGTGTCAATGTTTACTTGACTTGACAACAACAACAACTAAATCCTTTCAGCTGGAGATGCTGGGGAATGAACCTTGGACCCTCTGCGTGCCAAGGAGATGCTCTGCTCTGCCCTAAAGTGTCAATGTTTACTTGAGAAGGAGGGGGAAGAAGGATATTCAGCCTGCGAAACCTTTCTTTCCAAAACAGATCTCTAGTAAATGAGCGATTTCTCTGCCGGCCTCTCTGTTGACAAAGCCGTGGCCCACTTGAGATGCTATTCAAACAAGAGGAGAGCCATCTCTCTCCGATTTCCATCTTTCCCAAAGGGAGGTTTCTCTTGGCATCGGCAGAAGACGAAAATCCCCAGCTCAAGGAGGCCTCTACAGACGGCAAAACCTCTTTCATGTTAGAAAAGGGGGGGGGGTTCGTCCTTAGATTAACAGACGGCTGTTGCTTCAAAACACTTTGGATGACACTTACTGTGGTCTCTACTGAGAGCTGCGGTGGCTCAAGTGGTTAAGACGCTGAACTGCAGGCTGTGGAAGGTCGGTAGTTCAGCAGTTCGAGACCCGAGTGTGCCGCATGACGGAGTGAGCCTCCGTCTCTGGCCCCAGCTCCTGCCAACCTAGCAGTTCGAAAGCAAGAAATTGCAAGTAGATAAATAGGTACCACTTCAGTGGGAAGGTAACAGCATTCCGTGCGCCTCGGTGTTTAGTCATGCCGGCCACATGACCACGGAAACGTCTTCGGACAGCGCTGGCTCTTCGGCTTGGAAACTGAGATGAGCACCGCAACCCTAGAGTCGGACTCGACTGGCTTTCGAGCAAGGGAACCTTTACCTTTACCTCCAGAAACCCAGACGGAGGTCTAGCACATCAGCCGCTATTGGATAACTTCAACTGGAGAAGCTGGGGATTGAACCGGGGACTCTGTGCATGCCAAGCAGACGCTCTACCTCTGAGCTGCGTCCCTTCCTAAATGAAGCTGCCTTTGATGAGAAAAACCCCTTGGTCTAGCTAGGTCAAGGATGTCAGCGGTTTTCAAGGATCCCGGGTCATTCATCTCACCTATTGCCTGGATACACCAGGGATTGAACCCGGGACCTTCTGCACGCAAAGCAGATGCTCCGCCCCTGAGCCCTCATCTTTATGGTTTTCAGAAAAAGTAGCACATCCCTTAGTGGTGGACAAGTGTGCTATAGTCTGAGGCAGGGGTCATTTCGTAGAAAAAGAGGTGCAGGAGCTCATTAGCATAATGAGACAAGCCCAATTTCAACAGAAAACCCCACGCTGACCCATGCTTCAATGGGGGGTGGGGGTTTCCAAAGCACTGCAGATGGCACATGCGGCCTCCACGGCTCTCCTTTCAAGCAAAAGGCCCTTGGGCTAGGGTTACCAAGTACCTACCTACAAATCGGCAGGGGACACATGCTTCCCCACCGGAACATTCTTGCGTGTAACACGGCCGCGTCGCACTATCCTGTTGCCCAGATGTGACGTAAGCACTCTGGGTACGTAGTCGGGTGAGTTTTCAGCCCAATTGCCAGAGCGTTGCCCGGCTACATGCCCACGTCATGTCTGGGCGACAGGATAGTGCAGCGCCTGTGTTTTCCCCACAGGAATGTACTTGGTAGCCCTACCTTGGGCTTCTCAGGTTAAAAAATAAATCAAGAGGACCGACTGCTAGATCGCATCATTTTAAATCAGGGATAAATGTTACCTACACTGATTATCTTCCACTGTTTTCTGTTTGCCTGCATGGTTGATTTTTTCCTCCCAGTTCTTCAACCCCAGGCTCACTGCATTTGTTTGTTTTATTAAGAATCTTTGCTGTTACAGTGGATTGTTTTATCAGCTTTTGTACTTGTCCATCACTCGTAATATGCCCAGCACCGATGCATTATTCTGTTTGACGCGAAGCCTTTTATCATGCTTTGTAATTCGCTTGCTGATTGACTAAATAATTCTTATATTTTTAATCTACCTTGAGTCTCAGAGAGAAAGGCAGGCTATAAAGGAAGGAGGAGGAGGAGGAGAAGATCCGATTTATACTCCGCCCTTCACTACCCAAAGGAGTCTTGGAGTGGCTTACAATTTCCTTTCCCTTCTCACAACAGACACCCTGTGAGGTAGGTGGGGCTCAGAGAGCTCTCTCGAGAATGGCCCTTGAGAGAACAGCTCTGAGAGAACGTGTGATTGACTCCAGGTGACACCAGTGGCTGCATGTGGAGGAGTGGGGAACCAAACCCGCTTCTCCCAGATTAGAGTCCACGCTCCTAACCACTACACCAAACTGGCTCTCACCAAACCGAGGCTATCGTACTTTGGTCACATTATGACTAGAGATGTGAAGGCCCGGGAAAAAAACAGAAAAAAAACAGGAAAAAAACCGTCCCCCCCCTTTTTTTCCCGAAGCCTTTTTTGTTTTTTTCCGAAAAATTGAAAAAGGGGGAAAAAATTGATTAAGGAACGTTTTATTTTAACATGATGAATAAAATATTTTAAGACAAGGTGTTCAAATATTTTCCAAATCATTTCTAAAATATATATATACTAGGAAAAAGGCCCGTTGTGGAAATAAATACAACGGCTTCTAGAAAGAAGCTCTGGGCAGGTGCCCCGGCCTTTGACACTTAGTCCCAATTTGCTGTGGCGACCTCAGCAGGGTATAATGACACTGAGTCCACCATTTTCCTCCCAGAAAAGCGGAAGGCAGCAGGAAAAGCAGAACACCCAACATGAGGCAGATTGACTCAGTCAAGGAAGCCACGAGGGCCCTCCATTGGCAAGACCTGAGCAAGGCTGTTCACAACAGGACATTCTGGAGTTCATTAATTCACAGTGACTTGAGGGCCCTTAACACACACATACAAGCGCACACAGTGCCTGGACTTGGGTCGCCCGGGGCTAGGCTGATCTCACTGGATCTCAGAAACTAAGCAGGGCCTGTTCTGGTTAGTCCTGGAATGGGAGACCACCACAGAAGTCCAGGGTCGCTATGCAGAGGCAGGCGATGGCAACCCACCTCTGAACGTCTCTTTCCTTGAAAGCCCGACAGAGTTGCCACTAGCCAGTTAAGAACATAAGAACATCAGAGAAGCCAACGTTGGATCAGGCCAATGGCCCATCCAGTCCAACACTCTGTGTCACACAGTGGCCAAACATACCAGGGGCCATCAGGAGGTCCAGCAAGGGGGCCAGGACACTAGAAGCCCTTCCACTGTTGACCCCCCCCAAGCACCAAGAAGATAGAGCATCACTTGCTCCAGACCGTGACTTCCTATCTATGCCTTGTGGTGCGCCAGACCGTGACTTCCGAGCTATGCCTTGTGGCTAATAGCCACCGATGGACCTCTGCTCCATATAAGAACATAAGAGAAGCCAATGTTGGATCAGGCCAGTGGCCCATCCAGTCCAACACTCTGTGTCACACAGTGGCCAAACATACCAGGTGCCCTCAGGAGGTCCAGCAGTGGGGCCAGGACACTAGAAGCCCTCCCACTCTTGCCCCCACCCCCAAGCACCAAGAAGACAGAGCATCTTGCTCCAGACCGTGACTTCCTATCTATGCCTTGTGGCTAATAGCCACTGATGGACCTCTGCTCCATATAAGAACGTAAGAGAAGCCAATGTTGGATCAGGCCAGTGGCCCATCCAGTCCAACACTCTGTCACACAGTGGCCAAACATACCAAGGGCCATCAGGAGGTCCAGCAGTGGGGCCAAGACACTAGAAGCCCTCCCACTGTTGCCCCCCCCCAAGCACCAAGAATACAGAGCATCACTTGCCCCAGACTGAGAGTTCCTATCTATACCTTGCGGCTAATAGCCACTGATGGACTTCTGCTCCAGATGCTTATCTAATTCCCTCTTGAAGCCGTCCATGCTTATAGCCACCACCACCTCCCGTGGCAGTGAATTCCATGTGTTAATCACAGTTGCGACTTGACAGTACTTTCCACCACCACTCCATGCCCAACTCTTGAAGGGCTTTCTATCTACGATCAGGGTGTGCACGGATCTGGGCCCCGACATACACAAAGAGCTGGAGTAGGGAAACCCACGAGTTGCGTTGCAAAGAAACTTCAGGTACACGGTCAAAATATTTCCCAGCATCCTGCCAGCCCACCCAGTTAGCTGTATTTAAAAACCAATCTGTCCCTTATAGAGCTTGATTTATGAGCACAGTGAGCTACCTGCCCTGCAGGGGCCCATGGAGACCCAAAAGTCATAAGCGATGTGGATTTGGTGCAAACGTGTAAATCCAGCTGTACATCAACAGTCAAAGCTCATGCAAGGTATAGATCAAAGTGACCTACTGGCCTTCGAAATTCCTTTCCATGGGGGAGCACAGGCCACGCCGAGAGGAACTTAATTTCTTCGCAGACGATCAAAGACGGGTGCCTCTCCCGGCTTCTGCAAGAAGAACCAAAGGATTCATTTCCCGAGAGCCAAAAAGACAGGGAGGCATTGTTTGAAATATGTGTCAGGCACCCATTAGGTGATTAGTCACTTTATGAATGATTGGAAGTTATGCAGCCACAGGGTGAAGCAAAGGAGGACATACCACCGGGCCATCTGTTTTGCAGCTCAGAGCAGGTGGGTCCCCGACAACCATCATTTGGATTTAATTAGACCGTCACCAAGATTTAAGATGCACGGCAGAAGCAACAGGAGCCTGTAAGCCTATGCTTCAAAATCTTGACATCCAGACCATACCCAGTCCTCACCTGGATAGCCCAGGCTAGCTTAATCTCATCAGATCTCGGAAGCGAAGCAGGGTCAGCCCAGGTTGGTACTTGGATGGGAGACCACCCGGAAAGTCCGAGGTCCCCACGCAGAGGCAGGCCATGGTGAACCACTGCTGAACGCCTCTCACCTCGAAAACGCCACGAGGTAAAGTACTTTCTGCCACCAAACAGTTCCAGAATTGTGCAAAAAAGCAAACAAATATCCTGTTCCCCTGCAAGTAGTACTGGACGAGGCCTTCCCAAAGTATCCTGACCTGCACAGATCCGCCCTACCAAATTTTAAACAAGATGTTTCTCCTAATTTTCCATGCCAGATCAACACCCCCCCCCCAAAAAAAAAACCAAGGTTCTATGTGTATTCCATATAGGCCAAAATGGACATTAGATGCCACTCTGAAATTGGCAGGGATGGTACGACTCTGAATTTTGGGTGTCTGAGCCTCATCTTAGTCTGGGAAGGAAAACGTTCTTAACTCCCACCGCTAAGTGACCCTTGTGTCCTGGAACGAGATATCTTTCACCCCATTCCAAAGAAACGTCAAGAATAGATAAAGCAGGAAGAAGGATCATTATGAAACTTCTTCACGGTCAGAGTGGTTCAAAGGTGGAATCAGCTGCCTAGGGAGGGGGTGAGCTCCCCTTCGCTGACAGCTTTCAAGAAGAGGTTGGACGAATATTTGTCACAGATGCTTTAGGCTGGTCCTGCATTGGGCAGGGGGTTGGACTAGAGGGACTGTTTGGCCCCTTCCAACTTTATGATTCTATGAAACCAGAAATATTAAAAAAGAGGTTAGTTTCTTCTAGGGTCGCCAACCTCCAGGTACGGGGAGGGGATTGGAAATCTCCCAGAATTACAAGTTATCAAAGGGTTACCAACTCTGGGTTAAGAAATGCCTGGAATGTGAGGGTGGAGCCTGGGAGATTCGGGTTTGGGGAAGGGGAGAGGCTTTGGTAGGATATAATGCCATAGATTCTACCTTCCGAAGCAAGCGTTTTGGCCAGGAAAAGTGGAATCAATGCCTTAAATAAATAGGTCCTAAATAAACAAGTGATTAATGCTGTTGTAATTCTGCGGTGGCTCAAGTGGTTAAGACGCTGAACTGCAGCCTGTGGAAGGTCAGTAGTTCAGCAGTTCGAGACCTGGGTGCCGCATGACGGAGTGAGCGCCCGTGTATAGTTCCAGCTCCTGCCAACCTAGCAGTTCGAAAGCAAGAAATTGCAAGTAGATAAATAGGTACCACTTTGGTGGGAAGGCAACAGCGTTCCGTGCGCCTTGGCATTTAGTCATGCCAGCCACATGAGGAAATCTCCCAGAATTACAAATTATCAAAGGGTTACCAACTCTGGGTTCAGAAATGCCTGGGAGATTCGGGTTTGGGGAAGGGGAGAGGCTTTGGTAGGATATAATGCCATAGATTCTACCTTCCGAAGCAAGCGTTTTGGCCAGGAAAAGTGGAATCAATGCCTTAAATAAATAGGTCCTAAATAAACAAGTGATTAATGCTGTTGTAATTCTGCGGTGGCTCAAGTGGTTAAGACGCTGAACTGCAGCCTGTGGAAGGTCAGTAGTTCAGCAGTTCGAGACCTGGGTGCCGCATGACGGAGTGAGCGCCCGTGTATAGTTCCAGCTCCTGCCAACCTAGCAGTTCGAAAGCAAGAAATTGCAAGTAGATAAATAGGTACCACTTTGGTGGGAAGGCAACAGCGTTCCGTGCGCCTTGGCATTTAGTCATGCCAGCCACATGACCTGGAAACGTCTTCGGACAGCGCTGGCTCTTCGGCTTTCAAACAGAAATGAGCACCGCAACCCTAGAGTCGGATTCGACCAGCTTTCGAACAAGGGAACCTTTACCTTTACCTTTAATTCAGGGAGATCTTCAACGAACACTGGAGTTTGGCAACTCTTAACTGGTTTCCAGACCAAAGAAGAAGAAGAGGAGGAGGAGGAGATTAGATTTATACCCCACCCTTCACTACCCGAAGGACTCCGAAGGAGTCTCAGAGCAGCTTACAAACTCCTTTCCCCTTCCCCTCCCCACAACAGACACCCTGTGAGGTAGGTGGGGCTGAGAGAGCTCTGACAGAAACTGCTCTTTTTCAAGAACAGCTGTGCCAGAACTATGGCTTGCCCAAGGTCATCCAGCCAGGTGCAAGTGGAGGAGTGGGGAATCAAACCTGGTTCTCCCAGATTAGAGTCCGTGCACTTAACCCCTACACCAAACTGGCTTCAGTTACCCTGGAGAAGATGGCTTTCCTTGAAGGGCGGACTCTATCCGAGTAAGCCCCACTGAAGTCTCTGGCTTCCCCAAACCCCCACGAATTTCCCAACCCAGAGCTGACAACCTTATCTTCTTCCGTGGTTCACCATCAAAGTAGAAAGTTCGGGATGACAAATTACAAAACCTGAGCAAGGGACCGCAGCCTAACCCAACCTGTTGGCGTAAGAGTGCCACCTGTTGCATGCGGCAGGAAATGCAAGTGGGCAACCAGTCAATATTGTGCTCCCTGGGCTCTTCCACTCCTGTGAATTGCAAACATGTCCCACCTCTTCCTGCACTCAGAAATCTAACTCCTCGCAAGTGAGACCCAAGAGAAGGAACCCGGAAAATGGTAAACGGCTAAAAATTCACGTCGGCAATAGTTTAACAAGACTTTCCAGGATCACAATATGGATAGTGGTTCATCAAGGATAGGTTTCTGCAGCCCAGCAGGAACTCATTAGCATAATAGGCCACACCCAACAGCAGACACTCATTAGCATATTAGGCCACACCCCTGACAGCACAACTTATTGGCATATTAGGCCGCACCCCCATGTTACCAGAAGTGTGCTCATCCAGCCACACCAACCTTTTGCTTCTTATTCTGTTTACCCAGGGCTTTTTTTGTAGCAGGAACTCCTTTGCATGTTAGGCCACACACCCCGAATGTAGCCAATCCTAATGAGTTTCTGCTGTTGGGTGTGGCTTATTATGCTAATGAGTTCCTGCTGGGTGTGGCCAACATGGGAGCCAGCGCAGCCCATTTAATACACAAGACTAATTTATCATTATTACACTAATTTATCATTATTACATGTTGCAGTCTGCTTTTGCTGTGAGGAACACAGAACGGCACACACGCGTCCATTTTACATTCACAACAACCCTGTGAGGTAGGTTAGGCTGAGAGTAACTACTTTGATGTCAGTCACACTGCAGCCCTAAAAACACTTTCACGGGAGATGCACTGACATCTGCGTTGTATTCTGAGTAAACCTGTTTAAGACTTGCTCTCCCGATGACCTTTCTACCCTGATGATCTCTAAGGTTACCGACAGGGGCCTGGGGAGTTCCTGGAGATTTGCGGGTGCTTCAGGCAAGGGCAGGCTTTGGGGAGGTGGGGAGGGGAGGGGATTTAGCAAGGATGCAATGCCAAATAGCAGCCCCCCCCTCCCCGAAGCGGCCATTTTCTCTGAGGGAACCGATCTCTGGAGCCTGCAGATCATTAGTAATGCCAGAGCTACAGGCCCACATGGAGCTTGGTAACCCAAGGGTTTTGGAGAACCAGTTTGGTGTAGTGGTTCTAGTTGTCCGGTACTTATAATAACTGGTGATTACTGAGGTATTTATTTATTTATTTATTTATTTATTGGATTTGTATCCCGCCCTCCCCTTGACAGGCTCAGGGCGGGTTCCAACACTCAGTGGGTGCGTTCAGACGGGGGCTTTACATCGGTATAGGTGCCGGTTGCAATCGTTGTACTCACCGGTGTTCAGACGGGGAACATCTGCCTCCTGTCCCTAACCGGTGTAAAGCCCTTTACACCGTTGCACTCTGCCACTAGGTCCCAAGTGGTGGTATCCTGAGTGCAACGGTTGTAAACGCTGTACCTCGCCGTCTGATCGCTCTAACCATTGCACAGCTACTTCCATTCGGAAGCCTCAGGCTTCCGATTTTCAGCGATATGCGCTTGGGCGAAGCTTCGCCCTGCCATTTGTATAAAAAAGAAAAGGGCCTTACTGTAGCGTTTCGGAGGCATCCGGGACCTCCGGGAGGCTACTGTGCTCTTTAAACTTTAAAGGTAAGTCCTTACCTTTAAAGTTTAAATGTAATGGGGGGGGGTTTTGAGCATGCGCAAAGATCGCCATTCTGTGAATGGCTGCCTATGCGCATGCTCAAACTGTGTTTTTTAAAAAAAAAGCCGACGCCCGCAACGTGTGAGCGGGCATACACCGATGGGATCCGCAAAATAGAGGTAAGTGTGATCGCATTTCTGCCGGCATAAACTGCACCGGTTCCAACCGGTGCAGTTTATGCCGGCAGAAAGGCCCCGTCTGAATGCACCCTAAAAGTGCAATGCAGTTAAAACCATTTGTCAGGAGGGCGACACCAACCCCCTCCCGATTATGCAGGAAACCACCCTATTTACACCTCCCCTTTCCTCTTGGACAGCAAAGTCAAAACTTTCTCTCTTCATTGCTGTGTTAGTCTGTTGCTGCAAAATAGTCCAAGAGTTCAAATAGCAGCTTTAAGACTAACAAATAGCACCTTTAAGACTAACCTTTAAGACTAAGACTAACTGAGTGGTGGGTGTGGCCTTATGACACACTTTCGGTGATGTCAGGGGGTGTGGCCTTATTTCACACTTCCGGTGATGTCAGGGGGTGTGGCATATGCTAATGAGTTATGCTAATGAGTTCCCCTAGCTCTTTTTCTAGGAAATGACCCCTGCCACCCAGTCAGCACTCGCCAGAAGATGGAGTCTAGCCCCAGACCGTTCCCGGGAGGTCCCGGAATATTGGCCCTATGCCCGCAGAGGGGCAAAAGCCCCAAGGAAGGGGGGGTCGGGGACGTGGGGCAGATTGGGCTCGACGTCAGGGGCACGACTGCTGGAGGAGGGGTTGGTGGGTTGAGGAGCGGGACCAGAATCGCGCAGTGGGACCAGGCTGGTGGCTCGGTTGCTTTAAGAAGTGGGTAGTGGGCGGAACAGGTGTTGATGCTGAACAAATAAAGGATAGAAACAGGTGAAGCCGGGGAGGAGGAGGTGGAGAAACAGGTTCGAGAACCGTATCATAAGAACATAAGAGACGCCAATGTTGGATCAGGCCAAAGGCCCATCCAGTCCAACACTCTGTGTCACACAGTGGCCAGAAATACCAGGTGCCATCAGGAGGTCCAGCAGTGGGGCCAGGACACTAGAAGCCCTCCCACTGTTTGTAGCTGCCACCACTTCCTGTGGCAGTGAATTCCAAGTGTTAATCACTCTTTGGGTGAAGAAGTACTTCCTTTTATCCGTTCTAACCCGACCGCTCAGCAATTTCATGGAGTGCCCACGAGTTCTTGTATTGTGAGAAAGGGAGAAAAGTACCTCTTTCTCTACCTGTTCTTTCCCATGCATAATCTTGTAAACCTCAATCATGTCACTCCTCAGTCGTGTTTTCTCCAAACTATCCACTTGAACCCGTCTCATCGAACCACCACCGTTGTGGAAGAGTGCACTAAACTCGACCGACAACAATTCTGAGGCGAACCTAACCTGCTGCTGTTCAGCTAAACATCCTGGATCCTACCCACGGCCGACTCGTCCCCTCCCGCCAGCCCGAGCGTGACCCCATTTTAAAACACAATATAAAATACATGGCATAACAACACATAAGTCACAGGTGCCATACCACTCTAATGAAAGTCAGATGCGTCAGTGGTTGATGATGTTAAAATCAGTTTTTGTTAAGTAAAAGGTAAAGGTTCCCTTGCTCGAAAGCCAGTCGGATCCGACTCTAGGGTTGCGGTGCTCATCTCCGTTTCAAAGCCGAAGAGCCAGCGCTGTCCGAAGACTGCTAGGTAGGCAGGAGCTGGATCTAGAGATGGGAGCGCACTCCGTCATGCGGCACTCGGGTCTCTAACTGCTGAAGGACCGACCTTCCACAGCCTGCAGTTCAGCATCTTAACCACTTGAGCCACCGCAGCTCCAGTTTTTTGTGGGTTTTTTTTTTGTTAAACAGATCTTTAAATTTAGGATCCCAAGGACCCAGAACTACAGATAGACCCAGGCTACAGATGGAGGGGGCCTAAGGGGGGGAACGTCATCTGCCTCAACCAAAAGCCTGGCGGAAGAGCTCCGTCTTGCAGGCCCTGCGGAACTGCAATAAGTCCTGCAGGGCCCTGATCTCAAACGGGAGCTCATTCCGCCAGGCAGGGGCCAAGGCCGAGAAGGCCCCGGCCAAGGCAAGTCGGACGTCCCTGGGGCCGGGGACCACCAAAAGATGTTGATGGGTGGTGGACCTCAGTGTTCTACGAGGCTCATATGGGGAGAGACGGTCTCTAAGGTATGCTGGCCCCTGGCCATATAGGGCTTTGGAGGTAAATACCAACACCTTGAAACGGATCCGGAATTAGATAGGCGGCCAGTGCAGGTCGTGCAGCACTGGGAGGATGTGCACCCGCACAGGCGTCGCTGTCGACACCCGCGCTGCCATGTTCTGCACTAGCTGTAGCTTCCAGAGCAGAGTCAAGGTCAGCCCCATGTAGAGAGAATTACAATAATCCAACCTGGAAGTGGCCATTGCGTGGATCGCTGTCGCTAGGTCCCGGGAGGTGAGATGTGGCAGACCTGGCAGGGGCCTCCAATTGGTAAGGGAGGCATCTGGGAACACCCCCCGGACTCTTTACCTCCGATGTCGGGACCAACGGAGCCCCGTCGAAGGCTGGGAGCCCGATCCCCTGTCCCAGTCCCAGCCTCCCACGACTCAGGTACAGGACCTCCAACTTAGATGGATTTTACTACAGTCGGCCCTGACGCAACCATCCAGCCACGGCCTGTAACGCCGGAATTGTTTTTTATGCATCTGTCTGATTTAAAAAAAAAAATCTTTACAAGTTATGACTGCTCTATACCTGGTTCCTCTGTATATAAAGGTAAAGGTAAAGGTTCCCTTGCTCAAAAGCCAGTCGAATCCGACTCTAGGGTTGCGGTGCTCATCTCCGTTTCCAAGCCGAAGAGCCAGCGCTGTCCGAAGACGTTTCTGTGGTCATGTGGCCGCCATGACTAAACACCAAGGCGCACGGAACGCTGTTACCTTCCCACCGAAGTGGTACCTATTCATCTACTTGCAATTTCTTGCTTTCGAACTGCAAGGTTGGCAGGAGCTGGAACTAGAGACGGGAGCTCACTCCATCATGCGGCACCCAGGTCTCGAACTGCTACCGACCTTCCACAGCCTGCAGTTCAGCGTCTTAACCACTTGAGCCACAACTAAGCAAAACAAAACTTCTTGGTTAGATCAGAGCTAAGGCCGCCAAATCCCCTTCTGCCACCTGCAGGGGAAGGGGGGGGCAGGTAGGGTCACCCGCTCTGGGCTGGGAAATACCTGGAGATCTGGGGACTGGAGCCTGAGGTGGGTGGGGTTTGGGGAGGGGCGGGGCTTCAACAAGGTACAATGCCATGGCATCTACCTTCCAAAGTGGCCATCGCTGTCACCCGGAGATCACCTGTGATCCGAGATCTCTCCAGCCAGCACCTGGAGGTTGGCAACCCTACCTGGAGATTTGGGGATGGAGCCTGGGGAGGACAGGGACCTCAGTGGGGTGGGGTACAATACCACCGAGTCCAGCCTCCAGCGCATCCATTTCCTCCAGGGGAAGTGATCTCTGTACTCCGGAGATAAGCTGAAATTCCAGGGGATCCCCAGGTCCCACCTGGAGGCTGGCATCCCTGGGTGATCAGGCAGGTCATGTTTTAGAACACCCCATGTGGAAAGCATGGAGCTGCGGTGGCTCAAGGGGTTAAGACACTGAACTGCAGGCTGTGGAAGGTCAGTAGTTCAGCAGTTCAAGACCCGGGTGCCGCATGACGGAGTGAGCTCCCGTCTCTAGTTCCAGCTCCTGCCAACCTAGCAGTTTGAAAGCAAGAAATTGCAAGTAGACAAATAGGTACCACTTCGGTGGGAAGGGAACAGCTTTCCGTGCGCCTTGGTGTTTAGTCATGCCAGCCACATGACCACGGAAACGTCTTCGGACAGCGCTGGCTCTTCGGCTTGGAAACGGAGGTGAGCACCGCAACCCTAGAGTCGGACTCGACTGGCTTTCGAGCAAGGGAGACCTTTACCTTTACTATGCGGAAAGCAGCGCTCTTTGCACGGGAAATGTATGCTGAATAATCATGAATGGCATCTCTCATTTCCGTTCAAGCTTCCTGAGCCACTGAGGCTTCCCTCCGCGTCCCTTCGCTTCCCCGGGCACGCCAAGCACCGGCCGCGGCCATCTTGCTGTACGGAAAAGCGAGAGCCCCGTAGGTCTGACGGGGGACGCCATGTTTTGCCCTACGGAACCTCGAACAGCCCAAACCCGATTCAGACGGCAATGCTCCGAGCGAGGCGATTCAAGCTTTCGGACGGTGCAAAGCGTCTCCTTGGCTCTCGGCGACTGATTTGCTTTGGGGGTCTCTCGCCGGCCGGAGGCGGCTGGTGGCGGTGACCCATTTGCTCCTTTGCAAAAGGGAGCAAGGGAGCAATAAACCCAAAGGGCGTTTAGGGTTAAGAAGCCTTTGCTCTTCCCAGTCCGGCAAGCGCGGGGCGGGGCAGGCATGGGGAGAGGGGGCGGGGCCAGCCGGGTGCAAAGGACGGGATTGACAGGTGAGAGTTTTGGGGGCTCGCAGTGCGGACGGACGGACGGGCGGGGGGAGGCTGGACAAGCAAGGGCCGATCCTGTCCGGTTCCGAAAGGAAGCAACTGGACCGCGGCTTTGCAAACTGCTCCCCCCCGCCCGCCCCGCTCTTATTGTTTGTTTGCTCCGCTCCCAAAATCTGTGCTAAGAGGGGCTGTGTGGCTCAGTGGTAGAGCATCTGCTTGGCGTACAGAAGTTCCCAGGTTCAGTCCTCAGCATCTCCAACTAAAAAGATCAGGAAGTAGGTGATGTGAGAGGCCTTCACCTGAGACTCTAGAGCAGGGGCGTCGAACTCATTCGTTACGAGGGCCGGATCTGACATAAATGAGACCTTGTTGGGACGGGCCACGTCTCTCATAAAATGTAAAGCCAGGTAGCGGAGATATAAACTTTATAAAGGACACAAACACAAAGGGGTAGTTTTTAGTTAATAAAAACATGCTTAAAACATGAGCACTCTTGCAATATTTTGTTTATTTAACAGTGTCTGATAACTGACACCTCTTGCTCTGAAGTATTGCATCAAAATGCCTGTGCTGTTGCAATCTCGAGTATGCTGTTCAGGTGTGTATCTGTAAGCTGCAAACCTACAATGACGCAGCAGCAGCAGAACTGGAAGAAGAAGCAGAAGACAGCCAGTTCCACTGCAGGCCCGATAGGAGCCCTCCGGGGGCCTGATCCAGCCCCCGGGCCACTCCCAGGTTCAATCCCTGGTGTCTCCGGTTGACAGGACCTGGCAGTAAGTGACATGACCTCTGCCTGAGACCCTGGACAGCCACAGTCAGTGGGTGGAGAATACTGACTTTAAAGGAACAAAGGTCAGGTTCAGTATAAAGATAAAGGTTCCCTTGCTCGAAAGCCAGTCGAGTCCGACTCTAGGGTTGCGGTGCTCATCTCCGTTTCAAAGCTGAAGAGCCAGCGCTGTCCGAAGACGTTTCCGTGGTCATGTGGCCGGCATGACTAAACACCAAGGTGCACGGAACGCTGTTCCCTTCCCACCGAAGTGGTACCTATTTATCTACTTGCAATTTCTTGCTTTCGAACTGCTAGGTTGGCAGGAGCTGGAACTAGTGATGGGAGCTCACTCCGTCATGCGGCACCTGGGTCTCGAACTGCTGAACTACCGACCTTCCACAGCCTGCAGTTCAGCCACCGCAGCTATAAGGGAGCTTGGGAGGGGTTGTGGCTCAGTCGAAGAGCTTTTTTTTGGGGGGGTGTGCAGAAGGTTGCAGGTTCAATCCCCAGCGCCTCCAGTTAAAAGGACCAGGCAGTAGGCGATGTGAAGGACCTCTGCCTGAGACCTTGGAGAGCCATGAAATGGGACTGTGGCTCAGTGGTGGAGCATCTGCTTGGTTTGTGGACGCTCCCAGGTTCAATCCCTGGTGTCTCCAGTTAGAAGGACCAGGCTGTAGGCGATGTGAAGGACCTCTGCCTGAGACCTTGGAGGGCCATGAAGTGGGGCTGTGGCTCAGTGGTGGAGCATCTGTTTGGTCTGTGGAAGCTCCCAGGTTCGATCCCCGGTGTCTCCAGTTAAAAGGACCAGGCAGTAGGCGATGTGAAGGACCTCTGCCTGAGACCTTGGAGAGCCATGAAGTGGGGCTGTGGCTCAGTGGTGGAGCATCTGCTTAGTTTGTGGAAGGTCCCAGGTTCAATCCTTGGTGTCTCCAGTTAGTAGGACCAGGCAGTAGGCAATGTGAAGGACCTCTCTGCCTGAGACCCTGGAGAGCCGCTGCCAGTCTGACTAGACAATGCTGATTTTGAGGGGCCAAGTGCCCGATTCAGTATAAATCAGTTTCATGTGTTCATGTGACCTGGTGCTGTTGTTATTATAGGGTTGCCAGCCTCCAGGTGGGACCAGGGGATCTCCCGGGATTACAGCTCATTTCCAGACTACAGTTCCCCTGGGTTTGTGGACGCTCCCAGGCAATGCTCCCTCTAAGCTGTGGAGTCTTGTGAGCAAAAATTCAACTTTGTGAGCTACCGGCATTAAAGATGTGAGCGAGCCCCCGCACCTCTCCTTAGAAATCGAGCAAGGAGAACGGTTGTTCAAATTCAGGCAGAGGCTGGTATCCCCCAGAATGCTTTACAAGATGGAGTATGGCCCTGCTCCATCGAGACAATGTGCGTGTATACATGTACCCGTCCCATTTTTACTGCCATCCCTCCATGGAATCCGGGGAAGGGGGAGCTTACATTATTTTATCCTCACAAAAACCCTGTGAGGTAGGTTGGGCTGAGAGAAAGAGGGGAAATGGCCCTAGGTCACCCTGAATGGAGTTTAAAAAGGTAAAGGTTTCCCTTGATCGAAAGCCAGTCGAATCCAACTTGAGGGAGCGGTGCTTATCTCCGCTTCCAAGCCGAAGAGCCAGCGCTGTCCAAAGACTTCTCCGTGGTCATGTGGCCGGCATGACTAAACGGCGAGGCGCACGGAACGCTGTTACCTTCCCACCGAAGCGTTACCTATTCATCTACTTGCAATTTTTTGCTTTTTAACTGCTAGGTTGGCAGAGACGGGAGCTCACTCCGTCACGCAGCACTCGGGTCTTGAACTGCTGAACTACAGACCTTCTTAACCTCTGAGCCACCGCGGCCCTTTCCTTCTAAATCCGTTCAGTGAGTTTAGAAAGGTGTATTTTTGTTTAGGATTCCATAGCCGGCGAATAAAGGGTAGGATGAAGCACTTGGGGGGACAAGAAATTCCACAGTCTGGGGCAGCCTAGAGGTTTGGTTTGGGTCAGAGACTTCAGTGTTCCCTCTAAGCAGTGTGCGCTAGCTCACAGTTTTTTAGCCTCTGGCTCACGCATTTTTATCTTAGCTCAGGAAGGAGGGCTCCAGAGCAAACAGATTTATGCAGTAGCTAAATTGCTCGCTCACAGGTTTAATGCCAGTAGCTCACAAAGTAGAATTTTTGCTCACCAGACTCCACAGCTTAGCAGGAGCATTTGGTCTGAGGATCTGTCAAGTTTCCTGTATCTCTCTGTGCTCTTTTTACATAGATAGCTGCCAGGGCTATTTTTGGGCAGGAACGCACAGGAACGGAGTTCCGGCTGGCTCCCGAGCTGGCCACGCCCAGCAGGAACTCATTAGCATAATAAGCCACACCCAACAGCAGAAACGTATTAGGATTGGCTACATTCGGGGTGTGTGGCCTAACATGCAAAGGGTTCCTGCTACAAAAAAAGCCCTGGGTTTTGACCACAAACAAGGTAAACAGAATAAGAAGCAAAAGGTGGGTGTGGCTGGATGACAACACTTCTGGTGACATGGGGGTGTGGTCTAATATGCTAATGTGCTGGGCTGTCAGGGTGTGGCCTACTATGCTAATGAGTTCCTGATGTTGGGTGTGGCCTGCTGGGCTTTTTCTACAAAAAAAAGCCCTGATAGCTGCAGACATTTTTTTATAGCAAAGGATTTGGGAAGTTGTTTGTTTTTGTTTTGTTTTTTAAACCATTGCTTTGTCCTCCTTTTATTTGATTTTATCACTTCAGTTATTTGAATTGGATTGTTTTATATCAGCATCTTTCAAAATTTTTTTTGTAAACCTCCTTGGGAACAGGTTTCAGTTAAAAGAAGGACCACTCGGGGAGTTGGAAAAAATACACAGTCAAAGCATGTCATGTTTAGGCTACAATACATTAAAAGCTACATTAAAATAAAAAAATAATAAAAACGTAATGGTTCTATTATGATTTTTTTTTAATTTATAGATCCATTTGCTTAAGATAGCAACAAGAAGCCAAATATGGATGCGGGAAACTCCGTCAAGGAAACAGTCCTCATTACAGGAGGAGGCGGTTATTTCGGTTTCCGGTTAGTAACATTACTTTGCAATCGATAGAGCAATAAAGCTGCAGCCATATTTAGCAGCAATGCAATTTGGTGGAGAGATGGGGAGGGAAGCATTTCAATTATTTTGGTCACTTAATGGATTGACTCCAAATGCTAATTGTCTTGCCTGAAGTCTCAAAAGTAGCACTGTGTCTCTGACTTCATTAAATCTTTGTAACAGCCTTGGCTCCTGTGTCTTTGCAGTGGGGATTAGGATCGTAGCACTATGACTGTATGAACTAGGGTTTGCTATTTGACTCAGTTTTGTGTAATGGTTTGCTATTTGACTCAGAGCCAGTTTGGTATAGTGGATAAGTGCGTGGGAGAACCAGGTTTGATTCCCCACTCCTCCACTTGCACTTGGCTGGATGGCCTTGGGCAAGCCCTAGTTCTGTCAGAGCTGTTCTGTCAAGGACAGCTCTGGAAAGAGCTCTCTCAGCCCCACCTACCTCACAGGGTGTCTGTTGTGGGGAGGGAAAGGGAAAGGAGTTTGTAAGCCACTCTGAGACTCCTTTGGGTAGTGAAGGGTGAATCATCTCCTCCTTCTCCTCCTCCTCCTCCATCACAAGCAGTTCTGTTTACTTCGTAGCAGGCAGTCAGGGAGAGAAGGAGAGAAGAAGTTAGACAGGCAGAGACTGGGAAGGGAGCTGGAAGGGACTAGTAGTCATCTGCATCAGTGTGAACAGTGGGGTTTGTGTCTGTGGACTCAGTCTGAGCCACCACCACCAAACCTCGCGAACCACAAACCAGTTCGTTGAATGGAAAGGTCCATGGTGGTTCGTGAAACCCACGAACCGATACGAACCTCCATTTATTTGGTCTGTGCCCATCCCTGGTTGCTATGCAGAAGCCGGCAATGGCAAACCACCGTTGCTCATCCCTTGCCTTGAAAACCCAATGGTCTTGGGGTCACCGTGAGTTGGTGGCATCTTGACAGCACACCATTATTGTTAACTTAATTAGAACCGCATGTCTACATTGGTTGTCCAATCATTTCTGATGCCCTCCATCCCATCAGCCAGTTCTCTCCTGTTCTGCAGTCCTTTTCCGTTAAACTTGTTTCCTGTCATCTTCTAGCTTAGGTTGTGCCTTGTCCAAAAGAGGAGTGGATGTGATTCTCTTCGATGTCTCCAAGCCCATCCAAGAGATGCCAGAAGGTGTGACATTTGTACAGGGTGATGTCCGGCATATCTCTGAGTTGGAAAGAGCTGTCCAAGGCATGGCTTGCGTCTTTCATATTGCCTCCTACGGAATGTCCGGCCGGGAGCAGCTGAACCGTAAACTTATAGAAGATGTCAACGTGGGAGGGACCGAGAACGTCATCCAAGCTTGTAGGAAAAACGGTGTCTCGAAGCTGATTTACACAAGCACATACAATGTGGTGTTTGGGGGCCAAGTAATTGAAAACGGAAACGAGCTGTTGCCTTATCTGCCTCTCCACCTTCATCCAGACCACTATTCAAGAACCAAAGCTCTAGCAGAGATGAGGGTTCTGGAAGCAAACGGGACCTTCTCTGAAGATGGAGAAGAGGTACTGAGGACCTGCGCTCTGAGACCTGCTGGTATCTTCGGACCTGGAGAACAGAGACACCTCCCGAGAATCGTTAGCTACATTGAACAGGGGTGGTTTCGGTTTGTGTACGGGGATCCCAGCAGTTTGGTGGACTTTGTCCATGTCGATAATCTGGTTCAAGCTCACATTTTAGCAGCAGAGGCACTAGGAGCCCCTCGGGGGCACGTCGCAGCAGGACAGGCGTACTTCATTTCAGACGGTCGACCGGTGAACAACTTTGAGTTTTTCCGCCCCCTAGCGGAAGATTTGGGCTATGCATTCCCGACACTCCGCCTGCCCCTTTCACTCATTTACTTCTTTGCTTTTCTCACCGAGATGGTTCATTTTGTGGTGGGCCGGTTGTATAACTTCCAGCCCCTCCTGACTCGCACGGAAGTGTACAAAACCGGTGTCACGCATTACTTCAGTCTGGAAAAGGCCGAGAAGGAGCTAGGCTACGAACCTGAGCAGCACAGCCTACAAGAAGTGGTGGAGTGGTTTAAGACCCGGGGCCATGGACGGAAACCCAAAACGTACGCCCTGAAGCATTTACTTAGGGATACGGGACTCGTTCTGATCCTAGCCATGGTGCTTCTTTTGTGGTTGCCCAAAGCAGTTTGGGGGATCTGACAGGGAAACCTAAAAAGACTTTCAAAATGGTGCTGAATGAAGACTGTGTCAGGAATCACTCCTTGATTTTCTTCTGATGTCGCAGAAAAGAGTCACATCTGGGACTACTTAGAAATGTGAAGGCACGGAAAAAAAAACGGGAAAATTCGGGGGGGAAACGTTTTTTTTCCTGAAACCTTTTTTGTTTTTTTCCGAAAAATTGGAAAAATTGAAAAAAGAAAAGAAAAAAAAATTGATTATGGAACGTTTTATTTTAACATGATGAATAAAATATTTTAAGACAAGGTGTTCAAATATTTTCCAAATCATTTCTAAAATATATATACATATGGTATCAGATTGATCTAATTTCTGTGCACTGAGGACAAGAAAGTCCTAGGTTACAAACTGAACTCTCCAATGCAAGAACAAGATGCATTTCTTCCTTTAGGAGGTGCGATTGTCAGAAGAAAATAAAAAAGTTTCAGTTTTGTTTTTGCATGTGGGTGGGTATTCTGTTTGAAATAATTGTTTGGATACACTATATTTTTAATAGGCTAGTTGTGATAATTTCATGCCAAGTAAAAATATCCATAGTCATATTTTATGTTCCTAAAATAACAGAATGACTTTCAATCTAGAAAAGACCAAAGAAATGCTAATGTGGCATTTGTTTCCATTTTCCCGAAAATTTCCGTTTTTTTCTGGAAAAAAACAGGAAAAAAAAAACGGGTTTTTTTCCGAGCTTCAAAATTTCCGGAAATTTTACATCTCTAGGACTACTCTCTGTGGGCCGCATTTTGATTCCCTGCAGTTTGGTGTAGCGGTTAAGTGCACGGACTGTAATCTGGGAGAACTGGGTTTGAGTCCCCACTCCACTTGCAGCTGCTGGATGACCTTGGGCAAG
>NW_015165329.1:174509-191538 GCF_001447785.1 Gekko japonicus
GCGGTTTCTGTCAGAACTCTCTTCACCCCACCTACCTCACAGGGTGTCTGTTGTGTGGAGGGGAAGGGAAAGGAGTTTGTAAACCACTCTGAGACTCCGAATGAAGGGCAGGTTATTAATCCAATCCATTCTTCCTCCTCCTCCTCCCCCTCTTCTTCCTTTCTCCAAGAAGTTCAGGGTGATGCATCTGGTTTTCTCTTCCCCATTTGCTCCTCACAACAACCCTGTGAGGTAGATTAGACTTGAGAGTGAGTGGCTGGCTTAAGTCAACCAGTCACCTTCATATCCGTATGGGGACTTTGAACTTGGATTGTCCAGGTTCTGGTCTAACGACTCCACCACACTCGCCTTCTAGCTGCCCTGACCTTGTTGACCCCAGCCTCTGGAAAAGGAAGCAGGAAGAAACTTCTGCTAAGATGGGCTTTGGCTTGTGGTCAGGGTTTTTCTTGCTCAACATTTTCTGAGATACCGAGACCAGCTTCACCATTGGGCAGTTTAAAACAGATTGGTACTCCGTAGAATAATTGAGCAGCTAATTTGGCATTAAAAACTTTAAGGGCTGGAAATTGCAAGTAGATAAATAGGTACCGCTTCGGTGGGAAGGTAACAGCGTTCTGTGTGCCTCGGCGTCAAGTCACGCCAGCCACCCGACCATGGAAAAGTCTTCGGACAGCGCTGGCTCTTCGGCTTGGAAGCGGAGATGAGCACCGCCCCCTAGAGTCAGATTCGACTGGCTTTCGAGCAAGGGAAACCTTTACCTTTACTTTAGTGTTTATGTGGGAAAGAAGGGGAGGTTGTCGTTCTGATTTCCCCGAGACATCTTCGGCAAGCCTTTCTTGGCTACATTTTGGCCGCCTTTGCCTCATGTTGCGGTTTGTCCTCCTGTCCAGGTAGGACCCAAGTCCCTTCTGGACGGAATCCTTGCAGCATTTACATGCCTGACTTAGATTCTTCAAATGCCTTTCAGGTCCCTGCAGTGACTTGGCAACATTCAGAAGGTGGTGTCTGAAAATTACAGACATTTCGCAGTAGCCCATACTTAGTAGATGTTACAGGTTACCTCTCTTCCTGCGGACGTTCCTTTCATCGCTTCAAACCTATACTTTTCCTGTCCTCGAAGTGTTCCGAAACCTCCCCCAGTGTCTCCCTAGCCTTCCAGCCCAACTGCTAAAGAAAGGGTGGCCGAACTTGCTTAATGTAAGAGCCACGTAGAAGAAACATCAGATGTCTGAGAGCCGCCAGATAGGAACAAATATTATACTCACGTTTTAAATTGGAAAACGTGCAGATTTGCTTTTTATTAACGTGAACATGAAATAAGACCGCCAGAAATAAAAACAAAAGGGGTAAAAAGAGATGTTGGTAATGATATTTAAAGAGGGAAATGCTTGCTCCAAGCCGGGGGGGGGGGGCGTTGGAACAGCTTGTACAAACTGGCTCGGGAAGGGAAGACCGGTCGGGGAAGCATACCTCCCCTTCACTTCCCCAGCGGCCCTGCTAGGAGCCACACAATATGCGTGGTAGAGCCGCATGTGGCTCCCGGGCTGCCGTTTGGCCGCCCAGGGCTTTTTTTGCAGAAAAAGCCCAGCAGGAACTCATTAGCATAATAGGCCACACCCAACAGCAGACACTCATTAACATATTAGGCCGCACCCCCATGTTACCAGAAGTGTGGTCATTCAGCCACACCCACCTTTTGCTTCTTATTCTGTTTACCTTGTTGTCAAAACCCAGAGCTTTTTTTGTAGCAGGAACTCCTTTGCATGTTAGGCCACACACCCCTACTGTAGCCAATTGAGTTCCTGCTGTTGGGTGTGGTCTATTATGCTAATGAGTTCCTGCTGGGTGTGGCCAACTTGGGAGCCAGCCGGAACTCTGTTCCTGTGCATGCCTGCCCAAAAATAGCCCTGTGGCCACCCGTGTGCTAAAGAATCCCAACATACTTCCCCCCTTTGGACTGACTATCTCCTCCCATTGGCTTCCAGTCCACTGTTTCCTTACAGCCTCTAAGGATTGGCACTCTGTAGGGTAGCAGCTCTAGGTTGGGAAAGACCTGGAGATTTGGGGGAGGAGGAGCCCGGGGAAGGCGGGGTTTGGGGCTGGGAGGAGAGGGGCTTTGACGGGGTAGAGCGCCGCGCAGTCCACTTCCCAAAACAGCCATTTTCACCAGGGGAGCTGACCTTGGTCGTCTGGAGATCAGTTGTAATATCAGGAGGTCTCCCGGTGCCACCTGGAGGTTATCAACCCTAGCAGCCTTCCTTTTATTCCCCTCACTAGATCCAAACATCCACGATCTTTAGCATCCTTAAGGATGCAAGCTTTAAATCTCTTGCATTGGAGTCCGGGAAGGAAGTAAATCTAGCCTGTGCTTAGTAGGAAGGAATGAAGGGTGACATGATTGAGGTTTATAAGATTATGCATGGGATAGAGCAGGTCGAGAAAGAGGTCCTTTTCTCCCTTTCTCACAATACAAGAACTCATGGGCACTCCATGAAATTGCTGAGCGGTCGGGTTAGAACGGATAAAAGGAAGTACTTCTTCACCCAAAGAATGATTAACATATGGAATTCACTGCCACAGGAATTGGTGGCAGCTACAAGCATGGACGACTTCAAGAGGGAATTAGATAGGCATATGGAGCAGAGGTCCATCAGTGGCTATTAGCCACAAGGTATAAATAGGGACTCTGGGGCAAGTGATGCTCTGTCTTCTTGGTGCTTGGGGGGGGGTCAACAGTGGGAGGGCTTCTAATGTCCTGGCCCCACTGGTGGACCTCCTGATGGCACTGGTATTTCTGGTCACTGTGTGACACAGAGTGTTGGACTGGATGGGCCTTTGGCCTGATCCAACATTGGCGTCTCTTATGCTCTTATTGAGGGTATCAGAAAGCTCTAACTCAGGGCTGGCCAAACTGTGGCTCGGGCGCCACATGCGGCTCTTTCGCACATATTGTGTGGCTCCCGGCAGGGCAGCTGGGGAAGTGAAGGGGAGGCACGCTTTTTCTCCCTCCTTCCTTCCCTCCCCCACCCTCCCTCCCATCTATTTGCTTTCTTTGTTTCTCTCCCTCTTTCCTTCCCTCTTTCCTTCTCTCTTTTTATCCCCTCTTTCCTTCCTTCTTTCCTTATTTTAAAATTTAAATGTGTGTGTAATACTTGTTCATATCTTGCGGCTCCCAAACATCTGACGTTTATTCTGTGTGGCTCTTCAAGTTGGGCGACTTTGGCTCTAACATATGAACTGTAGAAGACACCTTTTGGAGAGGCCAATAAGCCCAGCTTGGGAGGTCCCTGTGTTACCTCCCAGATTTTGCGAGGTATACCCTCTCCGAATATGGAGGTTCTCTTTGCCCACCATAGCCAAAAGCCATTGATGGCCTTCACAAATTTGTATGGCTCCCTCTTTGTATAGCCAGTTTGGTGTTGTGGTTAATTGTGTGGACTCTAATCTGGGAGAACCGGGTTTGATTCTCCACTCCTCCACATGCAGCTGCTGGAGTGACTAGGGTCAGTCACAAGTTCTCTCAGAGCTGTTCTTGGAAAAGAGCACTTTCTGTCAGAGTTCTCTCAGCCACACCTACCTCACAGGGTGTCTGTTGTGGGGAGGGGAAGGGAAAGGAGTTTGTAAGCCGCTCTGAGAGTCCTTTGGGTAGTAAAGGGCGGGGTATAAATCCAATCTCTTCTTCTCTTCAAGTCGTCACAGTATCTTGTTCCTAGTGAATATTTAGTTCCAGCCTCCCTCATTTCCTTCCTGGTGGAATATCTAATATTTACCCAAATGATGCGCTTGGAAAATCTCAAGGTTTATTTTGTTCTTTCACCTCCAACTTCTTTTTAATTATAAAAGTGCTTACTTACCGGCTAACACCCACAGGGGGAGGGGGGGGCTGAAATACTAATCACTTTCTCAGCAATTTGCAACTTCAAAGTTGCTACCCAGCATAATTCTTCCAAAGACTTCTGTTCTCTGCTGCTTTCTCGTTCCCTTGTTTGTAATGTTCTTGTAGCAACTGGAAAATAAAAAAACCACAAAATAAAAAAACCAAGCTGAGGCTGCATCAAGTAATCCAAAAGGGATTTAGGTTTAATATTTAGATGAATTATTGTGGAACTACCAGTTACCGGCAACTCTCCCAGAATTCCCCTGTCTCCCTCTTCCCAGTTCTGGTGCACAGGGAAAATGCTAACCGATTTTTTTTAAATTTATAATCTAGGGAGTCATGATTTAACATTTCAGAATTAATCTTTACAACAATACATTAAATTTCAGAGTGCCTTAAACAGTTTCTGTAGTTCAGAATTTACTGCTGAAATAAAGATCTGGGTTTGTTTGCCCCCCCCCCTTAAATCCCCAAACCCCGGAAGTTTCAGATGGGAACTGAAATTAAGGTTTGAAGCAAGATACTGTAACAGGATTTTCAATACACAGTGTGTATGGTTTAAAGAAGACAAAGAAGAGAGTTTAAAAATAAATAGGGCAAATGAACAGGAAAGAAGACAGTTTAAAAATAAATAAGGCATGGTTTCCTGTCCTGAAAAACACAAAAGACTCTACATCTGACAATAGCACTACAGATAAGATTAGAATTTCAACATCCAATCCACATGCAAAAGAACCTCCTCGAGAAACAATTCATATGCAAAAGAACCTCCTCAGGAAACAACCAATCCATATACAAAAGAGCCTCCTCAGGAAAGCTCCAACATTAGCATGTTCCAGAGCCTGGGGAACTCCTACAAGATAATGACTCAGCCCTACCCCACCTTCCTAAGTAGATATAAACTACCTGCCTACCATTTTTTTTCTTTTCACCTTGACACAGAGAGTACTCCATCTGTCTGTGTTATACCTCTGAGGATGCCAGTCACAGGTACTGGCGAAACGCCAGGTCCTACAATGCCAAGACCACGGCCGTACGACCCAGAAAATCTACAACAGCTAATGTAGGGTTTAAGTTTGTGGTTGTGTGTGTTTCTCCTGATCAAAGAGCAGCAGTGCCATCTTAAGCTGCGTCCCACCCTTCTAAGTCCACTGAACTCGATGGGGTTAAAAGAGAGTAACTGTTTAGGAGGCCAGGTAGCACAGAAGGAGACTGAGACTGGGACGGGCAACCACGAAGGAGCTAGAAAATATTCTAAAATTGGAATGTGAATGTATAGATTTCGGCCTGGCCGTCATGACTCCGCTGAGAGGGAATCCGCTCAGGAGGTTGTTTTATATGTGGGCTGACCTGTTAGAGTCCAGCGGCACTGGAAGTGGGTGGTTGGGACAGGTCACCCCATATATTCAGAGGACTGGGGACGTGAAGGTCAGTCAGACCACTGGTATGGCTGCGGCGTCGGGGGACAGGAGGACTGTATCCGTATTTCTCCTGAGGGCCCATGGAATGATAACCATTGTTCCTGTTCAGTTGCCTGGATGTGTGAGCAGGAGCTGAAGGTTAGGGGAAAGGAGAATCCCACACCGTAAAGAGAGTTTCTTGGTTAGCGAGGTTGGGGCTCTGTTGTTCCTACATGAACTTTGGAACTGTAACTAGGCATCTTCAGTGTCAATCCATTTCACTGCTAGAACCTTCCCCGTGGCTTGCCAGAGAGCCAGTTTGGTGTAGTGGTTAAGTGCGTGGACTCTAATCTGGGAGAACCGGGTTTGATTCCCCACTCCTCCGCATGCAGCTGCTGGTGTGAGCTTGGGTCAGCCACAAGTTCTCTCAGAGCTGTTCTCTCAAGGGCAGTTCTCGAAAGAGCTCTCTCAGCCCCACCTACCTCACAGGGTGTTTATTGTGGGGAGGGGAAGGGAAAGGGATTGTAAACCGCTCTGAGATTCCTTCAGGTAGTGAAGGGCGGGGTATAAATCCAATGTCTTCTCCAAACCAATTTCTTCTTCTTCCTCCTCCTCTTTTTCTTCTTCTTCTCCTCCTCCTCCTCCTCCTTGAGCTGAATTGCCTGTCTTTCTAAATGTGAAATCAAATGATAACTTGAGGGTTTTTGTATGGCTCCCAGCCTATTAGATTTTCCTTTTTTCCAGTTGTTTTTAGCTTAATCTTGTGTGTTTCTTGTTGTAATCCCCATTGTCTTCTCCAAACTAATATCTTCTTCTTCCTCCTCCTCCTCCTCTTCTTCTCCTCCTCCTCCTCCCTGAGCTGAATTGCCTGTCTTTCTAAATGTGAAATCAAATGATAACTTGGGGATTTTTTTGTATGGCTCCCGACTTATTAGATTTTCCTTTTTTCCAGTTGTTTTTAGCTTAATCTTGTGTGTTCCTTGTTGTAATCCCCATTGTTGTTTAATTTTATTGTTCATTGCTTTTCTAGTCCTGTTTTGAAATTATGTACTAAACTATACTAAATTTAAAAAAAGAAAAGGAAATATTCCTAAGTGTAAGAATGTGTCGCTGGTGACCGACCACGATAATTCATGCCATCAACATAAGAACATAAGAACATAAGAGATGCCAATGTTGGATCAGGCCAAAGGCTTATCTAATTCCCCATCACTATGTATGAGTGTGAAAGTTGGACATGGAGAAACTGATGGAAAGAAAGTTGATGCATTTGAACTGTAATGTTGGAGGAGATTTTTACGGATACCACGGACCACCGAAAAGACACACAAGTGGGTTCTAGATCAGATCAAGCCTGAATTCTCCCCAGAAGATAAAATGACTAAACTTTTTTTTTTAACTGCCTCAAAGAGGCAGAATTTTATTACGTTTTTTTCAAATATATAACACATAGACACATAAAGTACACACACTAACATATTGACATATACACACATCACACACACACATATACTGGGGTTGTTTACATTTTTAACAGATATTTATATCACTGCCTTAATCTAATACTCTTGTAACCTGTATAAGTAACCATCTATCTCTATCTTTATCGATCTAAGTATATATTTCATTTCTGTCCATTCTTAACTTTCCTACATATACTTATCATACCAATTATAGAACTGTACCCAAGTATTCTGAAATATAGAGTCCGTTGCACCTTTTATCAATAGAGTCAGTTTGTCCAGTTCTGCAGCCTCTAGCACTTTGTTTATAAGTTCTCGCTTAGTTGGTATCTCTGGTAATTTCCAGTTGTTGTTGTTGTTCAGTCACACAGTCGAGTCCGACTCTTCGCGACCCCATGGACCAGATCACGCCAGGCCTTCCGCCGTCCTCTGAAGTTGGTTCAACTTCATGTTCATTGCATCTATGACACTGTCTAACCATCTCATCCTTTGCCGTCCCCGTCTTCTTTGACCTTCAATCTTTCTCAGCATCAGGGTCTTCTCCAGTGAGTGCTCCCTTCTCATTTGGTGGCCAAAGTATTTGAGCTTCAGCTACATTATCTGGCCTTCCAAGGAACAGTCAGGGTAGATTTCTTTTAGGATTGACGGATTTGATCTTCTTGCAGTCCAAGAGACTCTCAAGATTCTTCTCCAGCACCATAGTTCAAAAGAATCTATTCTTCGGCACTCGGCCTTCCTTATAGTCCAACTCTCGCAGCCATACATGACTACTGGGAATTTCAAGTATTTCGCATATAAGATTCTGGCCGCTGTAGTGAGGAAAACGATCAAGTAGCGATCATCTTTGTTGGAATGTTCAGGTAGTATATTCAACAGCATCACCTCTGGTGTAAATGGCACCACTGTACCTAGTATTTTTTGCAAAATTTCATGTACCATCATCCAATTTTTTTTAGTTATTTCACAATACCACCACATATGGAAAAATGTACCAACCTAAACTTGAGGCTATCATACTTTGGTCACATTACGAGGAGACAAGAGTCACTGGAAAAGACAACAGCACTAGGGAAAGTTGAAGGCAGCGGGAAAAGAGGAAGACACAACGTGAGATGGATTGACTCCATCAAGGAAGTCCTCAGTCTGCAAAGTCTGAACAAGGCCGTTAATGAAAGGATGTCTGTGGAAGCTTGTGTTAGAATAAAGTTCAGGGCACCACAAGATTCCAGGTTATTTTTACTGCAACTGTCTAGTATGGCTACTTCTCTAGAATATATTTAGTACCTTTGTTTAAAACATTTTTTTTATTTAAACAATGCGAAATAACAAAGAATTAATAGACTAATGATATTATCAACATTTGTTCATGTCAGGCTCGTGCTCGTCCCGGGGGTTTCCGCCCCCAGAGGCCGTGGCGTCGGTGGACCGTCCCGGGCAAAGGGGCGGCTCCTGCGGGTCGGCAAGGGAATCCCCAGCGAGCACGGGACCTCAGACCGACGGGAGACGGGGTTGACAGCACCCCTCTTGTCTCTCCGTCTTGATGCCACGATACTTCTGTCGCTCTCTCTCTCTCGGCTCTTCGTATCGCCTCTGCATCACCTCCTCCCCGGTCCCCGCTCTTGCTGGCCTTTTATTCTTTATGCCGTACACCCGGTACGAGGAGACAAGAGTCACTGGAAAAGACAACAGCACTAGGGAAAGTTGAAGGCAGCGGGAAAAGAGGAAGACACAACGTGAGATGGATTGACTCCATCAAGGAAGTCCTCAGTCTGCAAAGTCTGAACAAGGCCGTTAATGAAAGGATGTCTGTGGAAGCTTGTGTTAGAATAAAGTTCAGGGCACCACAAGATTCCAGGTTATTTTTACTGCAACTGTCTAGTATGGCTACTTCTCTAGAATATATTTAGTACCTTTGTATAAAACATTTTTTTTTATTTAAACAATGCGAAATAACAAAGGATTAATAGACTAATGATGTTATCAACATTTGTTCAATAATAGCAATATACATAAACTGTACAACTGGAACAATAAAAATGAACTGTTCAACTATAACAATATTTATTAAACAATATTTATTTATTGTTAACTGGCCCGGGAAGAGAGAACGACAGTGCTACGTGGAACTGATAGCCCTGATTGGATGTACCATCTTAGACACGCCATCTTGATGAAAGATTTTGTTTGGAACACCTAGAGCAATTAATACGTTGTAATTCTGTAATAATGGTTTTTATGGTTTTAACTGTTTTTATGTGTTGGCGTATGCCTAGTTGTGAGCCGCCCTGAGCCCGCGTTGTGGGGAGGGTGGACTATAAATTGAAATTATAAATAAATAAAGAATTAAAGAATAACAGATAATATGTTAATCCAGGTGTACAAGTAAAAAAAAAATGTGTTTTAACATATAGAAGAATTTTTAACTCAGTGACATAACGTATAGACTCAATATAATGATATAATTTTTAGGTCTTTTTGAGGTATAGAGCGAGTAATAACAGCTTCATCGATAAAGGTTGCTTCTATAAACGGTAACCATTTAGCAAAAAAAATATGGCATGAGATCGTTGACTTTTGTTAGAAGGCAAAGAGATTGCTATCTTTTCCATAGTATGCATTTCCCATATTTTAGCATACTATTGGTGTTGTGTAAGGGTTCTAGTACTCTTCCAATTGCTTGCAATGGCCGATTTAGCAGCCATCGATAATGTAGATATGAGTTCTTTTTTTATTTTTGGAATATCTGTTTAGTACATATTTAGCATACCCTTCTTCCAAGAAACTCAAGGGACTCCCTCCTCCCTTACACTGTCACAACCAGGGCTATTTTTGGGCAGGAACACACAGGAACGGAGTTCCGGCTGGCTCCCGAGTTGGCCACACCCAGCAGGAACTCATTAGCATAATAGGCCACACCCAACAGCAGGAACTCATTAGGAATGGCTACATTAGGGGTGTGTGGCCTAACATGCAAAGGAGTTCCTGCTACAAAAAAAGGCCCTGGGTTTTGACAACAAACAAGGTAAACAGAATAACAAGCAAAAGGTGGGTGTGGCTGGATAACCACACTTCTGGTAGCATGGGGGTGCGGCCTAATGTGCTAATGAGTTTCTGCTGTTGGGTGTGGCCTATTATGCTAATGAGTTCCTGCTGGGCTTTTTCTACAAAAAGAGCCCTGGGTGGCCCAATGTCAGCCAGTGTGCTTCGTGACAGAGTAGGGATTTGTTGGGTTTCCCAAATCTTTGCCCAACACTCTAATCCCTACTCCATACTGGGCAACAAGGTCTATCCTGAGGAGGCTTAGACACAGGAGAACAAAACAGATATTCTGGTGACCTCAGGACTTCTTCCTCACCCATACCCAGATATCTGCTTTCCCTGCCCTTTGTAATATGTCCTGCAGGATCAGAAGAAATGTCCACCTAATCAAGCATTCTGTTTCCCCATAATGTCCTACTGGATGCCCTTGAAGTGGCTACAGGCAAGGCGAGAAGACCAAAGTCTCCCCATCCCCACGCAGGAGCAGATAGAAGTGGGTTGCCCCTGAACGTGGAGGTTCCATTTAGCCATTATAGGTGGTAGCTGATGATGGACCTATCCAGGGGTCATTTCGTAGAAAAAGAGCTAGGGGAACTCATTAGCATAACTCATTAGCATATGCCACACCCCCTGACATCACCGGAAGTGTGTCATGAGGCCACACCCCTGACATCACCGGAAGTGTGTCATAAGGCCACACCCACCACTCAGTCTTAGTCTTAAAGGTTAGTCTTTAAGGTGCTATTTGTTAGTCTTAAAGGTGCTATTTGAACTCTTGGACTATTTTGCAGCAACAGACTAGCACAGCTACCTCGGGGAAGCTCCTGGATGGGGCTGGGAGTCCTTGCGGAGGCCACGTGGAGTGGCCTCGGCCAGGCAGAGGGGGAGGACGCCAACTTACCCTCCTGCTTCTTCCTCCTTCTGCAACAGAATGAGGCTGGAAGCAGGGGGAGAAGGGGGCGGCCGGAAGAAGGGGCGGGGCTTTGTCGTGTGCCCCGCCCCCCTGCACCTCACCCGGGGGAACTGCGATCCCCCCCGAAATGACCTCTGGACCTATCCTCGCCCAAGTTAGTCCTTTGTCTTCTTCACTTTCTCCCTATGGTCTGGACCCTCAGTCCTGCTTCCCATGCCCCAGTGTGGCAGGAGACCTTCCATTTCCCCATCATTAGTATACTCCTAGTGGGATATAATAACGGAATATATCAGTTGTCAGTTGGAGAAAACAACAGCCATAGAGGGGGAAGAAAGTGTTAAAATGACATCACAGCTAACTTTATAAATCAAACCGGGGGGCGGGGGTGCCTATATATTTGGGGGGAGTGAATTACTCATCGCCTGTGTGATATTTCTTTAGTTTTTGAGGGGGGAAATATCGACAGATGTTCCCATTTGGGAGTTTTAAACCGACAATTATTTCCCCTTTGTGCCGTTTTCTGTGCAACCCAGGATAGGGGATGTAGATAAATATTTGAACTCAAAAACGATGTCCAAATGTTTCCAAATTTTTGCGCACTATTTAGTGCTAAAAAATAAATTATCTGGAGCTCAGTTGAAAAGATTTTTTTTTAAAAAAAAAAGAGTGTGGGGAAAGAGAGAAGCAATTGAAGTCGGTTTACAGCTGCAAATAGGAATTGAAAGAAGTGGAAATTCTGGCATTTGAAACATATTCTTCCCTTCTCTGAACACCTTTAAAGCTACAAAGAGCGGGGCTTTGATATTTTTAAAACCCTTAAATAAGGAAACGTATTCTGCTTGAATTGTAGGCAGCTGTCTAATCAGTCACAGAATTAGCAAATCGGATGGAAACAGAGTTTCTTGGACCTCTCCTTTCATACCCGCTCTTTTTCATCTCCAGACGCATAATTTTTTGAAGACCATCTCATTTATTTTTAGCTTGCTCTATAAAATTAATGGAAGCAATACATCTTTCTTCCTTAAAACAAGATGGCAAAGGGACACCATTTTCCTTCAAAATTAAGGCCCCGCATGCCAAACCGGCAGGGAACTTATCGAGCACGTTCTCTCCAGGGGTGTGCGAAAGTTCGCTTCTTCGTTTCTTTTCGTTTCTTTGTGGGTTTGGTGCTCCTTTTGTTCCCCTCATCCCTGGTATTGGTTTTGTAGGCTTGTTTCAGTCTTAGAGAGGTTCCACGAGTGATCGTTTTACAGGCAGAATTCAGTGCCAGGAAGCAACATAGCATAAAAATAAAAGAATTGTGAGTTTCAGTGCACACAAGGGAGAAGCAAAACCCAAACAGGGATTTTTGGGGTGGAAACGGCAAAGATGAGACATTCAGAATCATTTCTAGTTCATAATGTATGGTATTTATATTTGTTTAATTCATTTATACCCCATCTTTCTCCTCAATGAGGATCCAAAGTGGCTGACATCATTTTCTTCTCCACCATTTTATCCTCTTTACAACCCTGTGAGGTAGGTTAGGCTGAGAGAATGTGACTGTCCCAAGGTCACCCAGCGAGTTTACATGGCACAAGTAGGAATTCGAACCTGGGTCTCCCAGATACTAATCCAACTCTCTTAACCACTACACTACTCTTGGACCTTCAATTGCTGCAGCACTGAGTGGAACTGTGATGGTGTGGACAGGGCACCACAGTCTGAATGGCAAAGTCAGTCTTTTCATATCACCATTTTCATGTCACCTCGAAATACAAGTTGTATTTGCAAGTTACAGTGAATGCACATCCAATCCTGGCACAGCATTCAGTTGATTTTTCCTTTTATGTGCTTTTGTCATGGCCCAGATGGGGTGTCACCTGACGCTGCCACCACTCTGGATTTAGGATCCCTGAAAAGGCCCAGAGCACCCTCCTAAGACCTTCAGACCTCCCTTTTGGCCGAATAATAGGTGTGAGGACCAGGCAGAGTGAAGCAAGGAAAATGTTTATTTTATAGGAGGTCAAACAACAAGGTGCAGAATAATAACAGTAAGTGGGTGAAAAGAAAAGAAATCAAATGCCCTAACGTATCTAAATATATACCGTCCCTAGCTCACTATCTCAAGTGGCCTTAAACTACTCACCCTTCCCTCAGGATGAGGGTTTCTTCCCCACAGCAGCCTCTCTCCTAGCCCTGTTTCCTGGGAAGAAGAACAGCTTTTTCCTCTTGCACCAGCTCTTTTATTCCCCAGCCCTCTTCTTCCCTATTGGTCAAAATTGGCACCCAAGGCCTTCTGGGGTTTGTAGACCCAGCCTCCCCTACTGCTAGCCAGGCTCCCTGGGCCTACTAGGCCGCCCGTGGCACAGCCCAGATCATGACAGCTTTGAGTAATTCCCACATTACATTCAACGCATATATAGCTGAAAGGTTGATAAGCCACATGTGTCCAGGTACTTTATTACTTCTTTATTACAAACAGACGTACGTACCCACATACGGGATGCTTGTGTGTTTGCTGTAATGTGAACACAGGTACAATGTTTTACCATCAAGCTGCTTCATATAGGTTACAGAAAGGGTTCTCAAGATGGAGCCTGTGAGTACCAGGCAGGGCCTAGAGATATCTCACTTTTACAGCTGATACCAAGACTCCAGAGATTGGTTTTCCGAGAGAAAATGGCTGCTTTGGAGGATGGGCTCTCTGGCATTGCCGAGGCTCCTCCCCTCCCCAAACCCCGCCCTCTCCAGGACCCACCCCCAAATTTCAGGTGTTTCCCAACCCAGAGCTGGCAACTGTACATGGTGCCCACCAAGTGTTTTTAGAAAGTGGGTGGGGCCAGATTAGCCAGTTATTAACATTTTAAGACGGGACTCACACCTTAGAAGAAGAACACATGCTTTGCCTAGAGAAGGTTCTAGTTTTGACCACAGACATGAACACGAACATGAAGCTGCCTTATACTGAATCAGATCAGTACTCCTCCTTTATCCATCAAGGTCAGTCTTGTCTACTCAGACTGGCAGTGTGTTAAATAGTGGGTTCCATGGGTGAACAGACTCTCAATCTAGTGATCAGCTCTACTTTATTCAGTGATTTCAGCCAGAACAGGGCTGCAGACCAGAGCCTCAGCTCGGTTATATTGCCTGCAATGGCCACACCCCAACACACCCCACTCCCAACGATAGGCTATTTACAAAACTTTTCATCTTAATTGGTTCCTGCCAGAATCCTGTTGGTCTATTGTTATTCGGCTCCAAGCTCACTAAAAAGTACTGGGTTCGATGCATGGAGAGGTGGACTAGAACATGCTGACATGTCACATTTATCCAGTACAACCAGGGCTATTTTGGGGCAGGAACGCACAGGAACGGAGTTCCGGCTGGCTCCCAAGTTGGCCACACCCAGCAGGAACTCATTAGCATATCAGGCCACACCCAGCAGTAGAAACTCATTAGGATTGGCTACATTAGGGGGTGTGTGGCCTAACATGCAAAGGAGTTCCTGCTACAAAAAAGCCCTGGGTTGGAATTCGAACCTGGGTCTCCCAGATACTAATCCAACTCTCTTAACCACTACACTACTCTGGCTCTTGGACCTTCAATTGCTGCAGCACTCAGTGGAACTGTGATGGTGTGGACAAGGCACCACAGTCTGAATGGCAAGGTCAGTCTTTTCATATCACCATTTTCATGTCACCTCGAAATACAAGTTGTATTTGCAAGTTACAGTGAATGCACATCCAATCCTGGCACAGCATTCAGTTGACTTTTCCTTGTATGTGCTTTTGTCATGGCCCAGATGGGGTGTCACCTGACGCTGCCACCACTCTGGATTTAGGATCCCTTGAGAAGGCACTCTGTCTCTGTGTCAACTATGCTGCCATGGGGGTTGGAATGTTCTTTCAGTGTCTGTGTAAATTGCTTTCACATTCCTCTCTCTGCTTTGTGCTGAAATGCTTATCTCTAAAGAAGTACAGGTGTGGGGGGGTGTTGTCTGCCTTCCAGGCAAACCGTGGAAGCCGAACAATTCCCAACTTCGCATAGTAACAGTTTGCTGGCTTTAGCCCGCGCGTGTGAGGGTGCCTAATTGGCCAGCGCAGTGGGGGGGGGGTGCATACGAATGCCCTATATCTCATTAGGTTCAAGAGACAATTGCTATTCTTAACAGTGACTGTGTTAATGCATCTATGGCTCTTCAATAAAAGTGTAACCTTTCCAAGAAGTGTGTACTCCGTTGTCGGCTGCGGGTTCTGACACTCTGGCAGCACAGTCCTGCAATGCTTCAGTCCCAATACATAACACAGTAGATCTTCAGGGTTTCAGGCAGGGGTCTTTCACATCAACTACCGCCTGGTCCTTTCAACTGGAAGTGTGTGGGCTCGAACCTGGGACTTTCTGCATGCCACGCAGATGCTCTGCCGCTGAGCCATGGCCAGTCCCTTTGGCGCCTCCTGTCAAAGACCCCCACAAAGATAATGGAAAGATCTTTCTTGATCTGAGGCCCTGATAAGGGATGCCAGCCTCCAGGTGGGACCTGGGGATCTCCTGGGATTCCAGCTCATCTCCAGATGACAGAAATCAGTTCCCCTGGAGAAAGTAGATGCTTCGGAGATTGGATTCTATGGCATTGTACCCCACAGAGGTCCCCAGGCTCAATCCCCAAATCTCCAGGAGTTTCCCAACCTGGGTCTGGCAACCCTAGGTCTCAGGGAGCTCGTGCTCATCAGAGTAGAGAACGTATGTCTAAAGTCTGATTCGGTGCAGTACCTTTGCGCGCGCCACACCTCCTATCACACTATCTGACATTTGACTAGGTAAAGGTTCCCTTGCTCGAAAGCCAGTCAAATTCGACTCGAGGGTTGCGGTGCTCATCTCCGTTTCAAAGCCGGAGAGCCAGCGCTGTCCGAAGATGTTTCTGTGGTCATGTGGCCGGCATGACTAAACACCAAGGCGCACAGAACGCTGTTACCTTCCCACCTAAGTGGTACCTATTTATCTACTTGCAATTTCTTGCTTTCGAACTGCTAGGTTGGCAGGAGCTGGAACTAGAGACGGGAGCTCACTCCGTCATGCGGCACACTCGGGTCTCGAACTGCTGAACTACCGACCTTCCACAGCCTGCAGTTCAGCGTCTCAACCACTTGAGCCACCGCAGCTCTGACATTTGACTAGTGGGCAACATTTTTCAAGATCCCTCCTTCCTGGTTTCAGCAGGGACGATGCTGCAGGCGAACAGAGTAGCAAGAATACATATCCTTCCCCTACTCCCATGTGCAGAAACAGACTGCCAAAGGGAACACCCAGGGCCACTCTCAACTGGATTTTCTTTCACTAATAGAATCATAGAGTTGGAAGAGGCCATACAGACCGTCTAGTCCAACCCCCTGCCCAATGCAGGGCCAGCCGAAAGCATCTAATACCACCAGATCCGCTAGAGAGAGTGGAAGTTACAGAATTCTCATAGCTCTTTACAAAAAAACAAAAAAAAGGAGGGGGAAAACCCTTAAAATCTTTCCTTGAAATTAAATAAGGAGTTCCAGTAGCACTTCGAATTAGGTGACACTTTACATCTTCAAAGCCCTGGAACTTCAAAGCTTTTTAATGAGCGCTGTAAATGTATGCATGAGCCACAAAGGCAGCTTTTTCATTTGCACCTGGAAAAAGTGCCATTTGCCGAGAAGTCACCGTGGCAGATTTATTATTGTTTAAATCGAAATGGTTGAGACACTGGGAAAAGCAACCCAGGACCCCAATTATCTTTTTTTTTAAAAAAGGCCAGGCAGTTTTGCAAATCTTAGGAGCTGACGTGTTTTCCTACAGAACGTTTTGAGGACCTTCATGCAGAGAGATCTCGGGATCATTGCAAATCCTGTTAAGATCTAATGGTTGAATCAGGATTCCCTCTCCTTCGAGTGGCTTATCAGATCCAGCCTTAATCTACGGGACTTCCAAAGGGCAATCTGATTGTGCCTGCTTCATTGTAAAGATCTGTCATCTGTAGAGATAGGTGCACAAACCACAAAACTGTGGTTCGATTCGTCGTTCATGGGCGAATAATGAACTCCATGAACCCAGCTGACTCGCATATAAACTAAAGCAGGTTTGTGCCCAAAACAGCTGAGCTGCAGGGGCTCACTTGTTTCAGGCGCTAAATAGCTGAACCATGGGAGCAAGCTGCCCCCACGACTCAGCTGTTCAGATCGGAAACAGTTGAGCTGCATGGAGCAAACTGCCCCGCGAGGCTCAGCTGCTTAAAGGGGCTTTCCTGGGCATCCGGTCCCAGCCAGCCCCAGGCTCGGAGCCATTTAAACCCCTGCTTTCTGCTCCCCATGACTTTTCCATGGGGAGCAGA